>NC_087200.1:216579958-216582458 GCF_015104395.2 Macrobrachium nipponense
AACTTCTTCTCGTTGTGCTGTCATTTATGCGATGGCTGTTCTGGTTTTCTTGGAGAGTTGCCAATCCCCTCTTGTCGCTCTGATATCCTGAGCTGATGGTCAATGGGATTCACCCTGTGGTAAGGGTGTGGTCACCGAAAGTCTGTTGGGCAGGAAACCTAATCTCCAGGTCAGCAGGGTCAATCTTAGCTTCTTTTAATATCAAAGCTCGGCTTATGGGATCTTCTGAGGTAAAACCTTTGTTTCCTTCAATTACTTTGATCTCTCTGATAAGCGCACCTTCTACTACCCTCAGTGACTAATTTTGTTGCTTTTGTATATAAGCCTACTGTTTTTGAAATCCATCCTATGGTCATTTTCCCAACAATGTCTAGCTATAGCACTCCCCTGAGAGTTAAGCTGTACTGCCCTTCTATGTTCTTGGACTCTAGTCCTTATTCCCCTACCTGATTCCCCCACATATCTGTCTCCACAATTATTTGCAATTGATTATGTATACCCCCGCTACATCATCTGTATTACTGTCTTCTCCTTCCAATTTATTTTTACATACTTTGTTTTTTTAAAGTATTATCAAATGTATATACAAATTTATATTGACTTTCTTTCATTTTTGAAGTGATTTATGCCTAAAATGAAACAAATCACTTCAAAAATGAAAGAAAGTCAATATAAATTTGTATATACATTTGATAATACTTTAAAAAACAAAGTATGTATAAATTGGAAGGAGAAGACAGTAATACAGATGATGTAGCGGGGGTATACATAATCAATTGCAATAATTGTGGAGACAGATATGTGGGGGAATCAGGTAGGGGAATAAGGACTAGAGTCCAAGAACATAAAGAAGGGCAGTACAGCTTAACTCTCAGGGGAGTGCTATAGCTAGACATTGTTGGGAAAAATGACCATAGGATGGATTTCAAAAACAGTAGGCTTATATACAAAAGCAACAAAATTAGTCACAGGAGGGTAGTAGAAGGTGCGCTTATCAGAGAGATCAAAATAATTGAAGGAAACAAAAGGTTTTACCTCAGAAGATCCCATAAGCCGAGCTTTGATATTAAAAGAAGCTAAGATGACCCTGCTGACCTGGAGATTAGGTTTCCTGCCCAACAGACTTTCGGTGACCACACCCTTACCACAAGGGTGAATCCCATTGACCATCAGCTCAGGATATCAGAGCGACAAGAGGGGATTGGCAACTCTCAAGAAAACCAGAAACAGCCATCGCATAAATGACAGCACAACGAGGAAGAAGTTCCAGAAGACTGCTGGGCCCTTGACCCAGGCTAACATCCCAAACATCTCTGAGAATGGGCCAACAGAAGGGCCTGAAAGTATCCGAGTTTGGGTAAAAACTTAATGTAAATACTTAGAAGTAAACAAGTTACAAATTGAATTTGTGGGTTTCTTTTTCAATCGTCAGAAGAAAACTGAAAGAAGTTTTTGTTTGGTATTCTCATTCGTAACAATGCTAGTTAAGAAAACTGGGATTTTTTCATATTATACGAATACGAGTAATTTCTCCAAAATAAAATACCTTGAGATGAAGGCAGAATCTAGTAACTTAGTTGAAAGTACAAAAATGAAAAACAAAACTAAATATAAGAGCAAGTATTCTATGGACAGCCTAATATTATGTAATTAAATCAAGCTTTTCAAGATGATGGGAACCAAGCACCTCATTTGCCTTTGGTAAAAGATTGAAGTGACCTTTCTCATAAGATAAGATGGAAATAAATTTCTTCTTCCCTCTGGCTACTTTAGTAACCTTTTGAATACAAGCTCATAAAGTATGTAAAACCATTTGCCAATTTGTCCTCAGTAATGATGAAAGTGATCTTCTCAGAAGCTGTTTTTCATATCCAGCAAAGATTACTTCACGTTATCATCCAAATGTTTTGATGAGCTGGAAATAACTGGAAGCTCATTATCTCTGAGAACTTGCATCTGAAAGTTGAATCTAGAATGTGGTAAAAGGATATTTGGCTCCTTTGAAATTCTAGAAAAAACAAACGAAATGAGATTCGTTGAATTGGTATGAGATTTGAAGGAGGTCTGTGTGTGTGTGTGTGTGTGTGTGTGTGTGTGTGTGTGTGTGACAGAGAGTGTGATGTGACTGCATGAAAGGGAATGTGCAAGGAAATTCCAATTAATTGGGAAGATATTTGATGCAAAAACTTCCCCCCCCAAAGATATTAGCATGCAATGGTTATTCCAAAATATTATCTTAACCTACCAACCAACGTTCTCTGGAATTCTGAGTACTATTCTTCATAATAATCAAGGCCATTTTGAACATTTTCTTTGAATTTGATATATTTTCATGTCCTGTGTGCGCTGAATTGGCCGGAAGTGCCCCAGTGTTTAGCTTGACAGGCTAAATCTCCTAAAATCACAGAATGAAATAAAATGTTTTGATAAGTAAAGTGATATATCCTACACTGTGTGATAAATTTATGGAATCATCAGATATAATTAGCTGAGTTCCTAA
>NC_087200.1:216587458-216593546 GCF_015104395.2 Macrobrachium nipponense
AACCAGAGGAAACTAATAGCAGGATATTTTCACAGAATGACAACATAGCCCTGTGTTTATATTATCATTTACAATAGTTTGTCTGTATAAAATATTTTGTAGTTATTTGCAAACGCCTATATTACAGATGGACCCACTGCCATGCACAACTAAGTTTTGGCTGCAATAGATACTGTTTTTTATATAAATATAAATATGAATAACTGAATTTGCTCAGTCCAAGATATTTTTACAAGATAATGATAAGACTTTGAGTAAGACTTCGAGTAAGACCAGAGAGATTGGTATCTCTTCAGTAAAATATGGAATAGAATTACATCTCTTTTTTTTTACAATAAAATAAAAATTAAAAGCCACAAAACTTAATTGTCTGCTTTCGGGGGGAAATAAAATACAGGTAAAACACAGAGAAGTGGAGAAGAAAGTGATATGCAGTGATTAAGATAAACGTAACTTAACTTTTCTAATTTTTGCTAAATAAAGTCATTGAAAGGGAGAAGTATCGTCTGTCGTAAATTTATTAAAATTAGTCTACGATGGAGTATGCAGTGCATTTAGCTTAAGTATAAAAAAAAACAAAAGCCTTCTGAATTTTGGGTCTCTAAACTCTCTCTCTCTCTCATCTCTCTCTCTCTCTCTCTCTCTCTCTCTCTCTCTCTCTCTCTCTCTCTCTCCTTGACAGGCGATCATCATTTAACCAGATGGCATGATGAAATGCTAGCGAATATTGAGTCTCTCCTCTCTCTCTCTCTCTCTCTCTCCTTGACAGGCGATCATCATTTAAACCAGATGGCATGATGAAATTGCTAGCGAATATTGAGTCTCTCTCTCTCTCTCTCTCTCTCTCTCTCTCTCTCTCTCTCTCTCTCTTCTCGTTTCTAAGTTGTAACAAACCAGTCATATATATAATATTTTTAGAAAGTTCAAATATTATTTTACGTAATTGTCTATGACGTTGCTATCTTTCATTTAAGGCTGAAACTGTGGACTTCCTGTGAAAATTTTTTCTTAGAAAAGACGAATCAAAAGATTACATAGTGAAGTCTAGCCGCATGTTATTGATTCTACACTATTTTCAAGTATTAGTTCAATCAAATAACGAACATTCTGTCCATGTAAGATGTAAAATCCTCCCACAATAAAATGTTCAGTTTAAATATGATTCATTTTCAATCATAAATCTCAGCTTAATGTAAAAAGATGACTGATTACCATAATCCCACAAATCTTACGCATTGTATTTGCAAAGCTCTCCTGGCCACCAGAAAAACCTACCTATTATTTAGCCCACTTGAAGTCTTCAGGCTAATGGTGGCCATGTCATGCATTAATCACCTTGGTAAACAGAGGTCCTTTTAGAATTGATTTCTAAGAATGTGTTGCTGTTATAATTATTGAAACGGAATTTTTTATATAACGCGTTTGATCTAAGTGAAAATGGATGAAGGTAAGCAAATAAAGTAAACAGAAAGATATCTTTATTTATAATTTAATATGAAATTCAAAACTTACTTCGTTAATTATTCGAGAACCTAATTTCTTTCGCAATAATGCTACCTTGGAATTAACACCGTATTGTTTATAAACCAAATTTAAATATATAAAACAATGGATAAATAGAAGAAGGGAAACATACTAAGGAAACACAATCTGCTAACAAAACAGACAAACATTTTGCCTCAAACGAAAACTCTCAGACAAAATGAAAGCAGGCGATGACAAAAAAAGAGAGAGAGAGAGAGAGAGACCAGACATTAAAGAAATTGTGAGGACATTTGTGTAAATATATATATATATATATATATATATATATATATATATATATATATATATATATATATATATATATATATATATATCTATATATATATATATATATATATACCTGATGGTGACTTTGTCGCCTTATTCAATGGGAGACAAATCGTCTTTTTGGCTTCAGAACTGGACTGAAGTTCGCGTCAGCGGATTCGGAGGAAGCAGTTGGGATTTGAAGGTGTTTTTCTCTTGACCCAAAAAAACATTCGGGGGGCTTTTTTTGTTTTTTGACAGGGTTGTTTTGTTGCGGGTGGTTGAGAAAAACCTGGTTAATTTTAAAGAATTACTTACTTTTGGGATTCTTTTCAGCTGAGTTGGATACTGTTTTTAAGTTAGGAAGTACCTCTTCACATCAGTGCTTCTAAATTCTTTTTGTTTGTGTAGTCTTGAATATATTGGTAAATGTACAGTTTTGATTACGAATATCAAACACGAAATTTCATTATCATGATTTTGTATTATTACACACATACACACAAACAATATATATAATATATCTATTATATATATATATATATATAGATATATATATGATATATATATGATAAATTATCACAACAATCGAACCCGTGATCCATTTATATATCAATTCAAGCTACAAAATGTCCTAATCTAAATTCACTTTACCTCCCAAATGATATATTTTCATATATGTACCGAAGGGGAATTTTTTAATTGATAATAATTTCGTCCCCATGGATTCGAACCACCGTCCAAGTGACGGGGACGAAATCAGAACAGTCAGTGACGCTATCCAATCAGCCAACAGAGACGCTATAAGTTCATATCGATTCTGACCTTACAAAATCACCCTCGATCTGGATGCTTTCGTAAATTAGAATCGATATGGAACCCCCTCTACCATGTTGGCCAATTCGAGCGTTTGACAGCACGTAGCCTTTTGTTATGAATAATTATCACATCGAACCGTGATCCATTTATATATCAATTCAAGCTACAAATGTCCTTTAATATCTAAATTCACTTTACCTCCCAAATGATATATTTTCATATATGTACCGAAGAATTTTTTTGGGGGAATTGATAATAATTTCGTCCCCCCATGGGATCGAACCACCGTCCAAGTGGACGGGGACGAAATCAGAACAGTCAGTGACGCTATCCAATCAGCCAACAGAGACGCTATAAGATTCATATCGATTCTGACCTTACAAATCAAACACCCTCGATCTGGATGCTTTCGTAATTAAGAATCGATATGGAACCCCGTCTACCATGTTGGCCAATTCGAGCGTTTGACAGCACGTAGCCTTTTGTTATGAATAATTATCACATCGAACCGTGATCCATTTATATATCAATTCAAGCTACAAATGTCCTTTAATATCTAAATTCACTTTACCTCCCAAAGATATATATTTAATCATATTGTACCGAAGGGGAAATTTTTTAATTGATAATAATTTCGTCCCCCCATGGGATCGAACCACCGTCCAAGTGGCTATTTCCCACTGACGATTGCTTGTTCAACAATTAATAGAACTCAATTCAAGTTGCTTTTTAGAATTAGCCCGTGCTGGATACGCCCTTTGTTTTTTTTAATAATACTTGGTTTTTTTAAGCAGACTGAGGGGATGGCCATCGGGAAGCCCTCTGGGTCCTACTTTTGCTAACCATATTTTATGTGCTTCCCTGGAGGAGCGAGCTCTAGATGTATGCCCACCTAATTTTCCGCCCACTCTTTTATAGGACGCTACATAGATGACACTTTCGCCTTGTCAGATGTAATTACCATGCTGATACCTTTCTTGAGTATTTAAACAACCAACACCATAACATTAGATTTACGGTGAAACAGAAACACAGAATTCACTTTCATTCCTTGATGTGAGGATATCCAAGGACGAGTCTGGCTTTCAAATACTGGTGATTTATAGAAAGAGCACCTTTTTACTGGCCTGGGGACCAATTTTTATAGTTCATGTTTTTTTTAACTTTAAAATGAATTCCGTGTCAACTCTCCTCCATAGAGCCATTAATCTGACATCAAGCTGGTCTACCTTTCATACTGAAGTGACTTTCCTTGCTGATTACTTTAAGGATAATTATATCCCTCCAGCAATTTTTTCATAGATCCTTAATAGGCTACTTAATCTGAAATTCAATCCACCTCCAATAGTCCCATAGTGTCCCCAAGCTCCGTATGTTTGCTAGATTTCCCTTTCTTCATAATAATAAATTTAGGAAAAAATGCATCACCCTCTTCAATGAGGCAAATTGCCTGCCCTTAATTTGAAACTAATTCCCATAAACCCCCGAACTATCGGCTCACTCTTCCAAGTCAAGGATAAGATCAGCCCCCTGTTTGCCTCCGGTGTCGTTTATAAGTATAATGGTCCCAAAATGTGATCTCGCACTTATCATCGGTTGCACCAGGAGGCTGCTAAAAGTCCGAATTTCCTCTCATCAAGGAATTAGCCATAGAACGGGTGTCGACTATCAAATCCAGAACAATCTCAACAGTAAATAAATCACAGTAAAAGTTGCAAAACACATAGATGCCAGTCATTTTAATATTGTATGGAAGAACCCGACATATAGACGAACTAACCACCTTGAATCAATAATAATCAAGCTAACTGTACCTTCTCTTAACCACCAATCGTCTTCCACCCAACTGTTTATTGCTAATTACCTGTTGTTTTGTTTACACTCCCTTCCATAACAATTTTTCGTTGTCAGTTCTCCTTCCGCTACCGCTGTGGGTAGGCGTCTTGTTTCGTTCTATTATCATTATTATTATTATATATTTTTTCTATTATTATTATTATTATTTTTTTTAACTAATTTGTTTCTCTGTATTCGCTCCTAGCCCTTTCACTGTTATTCTGTGTTTCTGTTTTTTACTCTGTTTTTTTTTTATTCTTTAATTTTATTGAAAGGTTTTTAATTTTGGTGTTGGTAAACATTGTGTGTATCTTTTTACTTATACGCAATTGATGTGTAATCGTTTTTTCAGCCTGGAAAATGTATCAAGCTGATACGAAACGTCGGCGCAAATAAATGGATGAAAGACAGAACGCGTCTCCCTACTCCATATGTCTATCCCTGAGTGATTGCTCCTGTCTCCATAACTTATATATATATATATATATATATATATATATATATTATATATATAATATATATATAATATATATATATATATATATATATATATATATATATATATATATATTCAGGAACAAATCATAAACATGATTTGTTCCTGAATTCAGTTAACTACTAAGAGGAATGAAGCTCCAATGGACTTAATGTTCAGTGCAAATAATGTCTTGATTTTGCTTTTCATTTCTAAGATTGGAGTTTTTTATGGAAGCTGCACAAAATATTGTTTAAATTCGTTAAGAGAGAAATAATTATAAATTAAAACGAATCATGATTTTTTTGCAGTTGTAGACAGTAAAGAAATAATGCATTTTTACTGGTTAAAGCTCTTGAAACATAAGAATCTTTAGTTTTAAATTTCAAGACAGGAACCTTACAATTTACGATTCCTGAGAAGTCATGTGTTAAGAAAACACATTTTCCTTGACATGAACAGAAATAGTTTAGCTTTTTTCAACTAAGTTTGAAGTGTCTAGAAGAATCTTTTGCCTGTGACAATATCACTGGAATACATTTCAGCATAACTCCGGCCGTTGGAGAGGTCTGTCTCGAGATAATTCAGTTTTGCTTACTCCTTGCTACCAGGCTCTCTCTCTCTCTCCTCTCTTCTCTCTCTATCTCTCTCTCTCTCCTCTCTCTTCTCTCTCTCATTTTTGTTTTATAACACACATTATAAGCATTCATCGAAAATCCTAGAAATAATAGAATTCTCTCTCTCATCTCTCTCTCTCTCTCTCCTCTCTCTCTCTCTCTCTCATATATTTTTACACAGATAAGCATTTCATCGGAAACCCTAGAGGATAATGGAACTCTCTCTCCAACTTGATTCACTTGATTCACTTCTATCTGTGATAATGAAGCAGATTAATGACATTCAAATCTCGCAGCCCACTTCTCCAGAGTTTTATATTGTCCTTCTAATATTCATTTTAAACATCTTCGCTTTGTTTTAGTCAACTCGGAACTCGAAAATAATTCTGAGTTTTAGAGCCTCATCAAAAGCTTAATGGGAAGATTTCTCTCTTGTACTGGAACTTCATTCCGAGATGTAACCTTTTCCCCAAAAATCGGTGTAAATTGACATCGCTTCTTTAATATATTTTATGAGGACAATGTCCCTTAATGAAACTGTTGTTGGAAA
>NC_087200.1:216594046-216616546 GCF_015104395.2 Macrobrachium nipponense
TTTCCAACAACAGTTTCATTAAGGGACATTGTCCTCATAAAATATATTAAAGAAGCGATGTCAATTTACACCGATTTTTTGGGGAAAAGGTTACATCTCTGAATGAAGTTCCAGTACAAGAGAGAAATTCTTCCCATTAAGATTTTGATGAGGCTCTAAAACGTTCAGAATTATTTTCGAGTTCCGAGTTGACTAAATGTTATGAAACCGACGATGGTTCATCAGGTTCTTTAAACTTTAAAGCAACGGGACTGGGACTAAAAACTGGCAGTGAATGAGACCAACCAGTGGAGGAAGGAACTCTACCAAAAAAAAAAAAAAAGGTACCTTAAACTAACCCCCCTTTACATTTAATAATAGTATAACATATTACTCTAACAAATGAGTCAGTAGCTAAACCTATTAATCACTAAAATGAAAATAAATGAAGCCAATACATAAATGTCAAAAACTGACATTACAACTAAATGAACGAATAACATTAATACATGAGCAGCACAGAAAATAACTCTCACAAAACACAGGGGAATCATTACAATAAAGGATCAGATAATCACATAACAAATAGTCAGTCAATTAAACCTCACAAATTTACCCAAATGACTGAACAAAAACTTGTGTAGTAAACATTAAAAATACTTATTAGTGATTATACAACCAAAATGATACACTCTGAATTACACACTTCCATATAACTAGAACTTTTTTGTCTCAAAAATACTCCTGTCTTAATAACAAGAAATAAATACCAGAACCACAATAAGGTTACACAGAGGTGGGCTCACAAAATATCACACAGACGAACTTATCGTCGTAACAGCCTTATGCTGCCATCTGAAACGAAGCCACTCCAACAGACGAGTCGAACTTCCAACATAGCCAACAGATTAACTCTGTCGTAGAGACACCCACACGCAGCCATCAGGAACGAAGTCACTCCAACAGATGAGTTTAACTTCCAATGCAGCCACAGACGAGCTTGTCGTAGAGACACCGACACGCTGCCATCAGGAACGAAGCCACTCCAACATATGAGTCGAACTTCCAACGCAGCCAACAGACTAACTTTGTTGTAGAGACACCCACACGCTGCCATCAGGAACGATGAGTCGAACTTCCAATGCAGCCAACAGACGAACTTGTCGTCATGACAGGCACATGCTGCCAAACGAGATGATGCTACACCACCAGACAAGGAGATCCCCAACCTCTTGTCGAGACCAACAGGTAAGCAATACCTGCAGCTGCTCCATACTGACCCCTCGAAGTTGTGCTACTGACTGACTAAAATCAGGCATCGTACGGCAGACGTCAACTCACTTTACCCCAAAGAGAAAGAAGAACAGGTTAATGGTTAACAGGTAAACAATAAGGAACAAGCGATTACGATTGTTCTAACAAATTAACCTGACACTAAAACAAAGCGAAGATGTTTAAAATGAATATTAGAAGGAAAATATAAAACTCTGGAGAAGTGGGCTGCGAGATTTGAATGTCATTAATCTGCTTCATTATCACAGATAGAAGTGAATCAAGTGAATCAAGTTGGAGAGAGATTCCATTATCTCTAGGGTTTCCGATGAATGCTTATCTGTGTGTATATAAATGAGAGAGAGAGAGAGAGAGAGAGAGAGAGAGAGAGAGAGAGAGAGAGAGAGATTCTATTATTATCTAGGATTTTCGATGAATGCTTATGCTGTGTGTATAAAAATGAGAGAGAGAGAGAGAGAGAGAGAGAGAGAGAGAGACAGAGAGAGAGAGAGAGAGGTAGCAAGGAGTAAGCAAACTGAATATCTCGAGACAGACCTCTCACACGGCCGGAGTTATGCTGAAATGTATTCCAGTGATATTGTCACAGGCAAAAGATTCTTCTAGACACTTCAAACTTAGTTGAAAAAAGCTAAACTATTTCTGTTCATGTCAGGGAAAAGTGTGTTTTCTTAACACATGACTTCTCAGGAATCGTAAATTGTTAAGGTTCCTGTCCTTTGAAATTTAAAACTAAAGATTCTTATGTTTCAAGAGCTTTAACCAGTAAAAATGCATTATTTCTTTACTGTCTACAACTGCAAAAAAAATCATGATTCGTTTTTTTAATTTATAATTATTTCTCTCTTAACGAATTTAAACAATATTTTGTGCAGCTTCCATAAAAACTCCAATCTTAGAAATGAAAAGCAAAATCAAGACATTATTTGCACTGAACATTAAGTCCATTGGAGCTTCATTCCTCTTAGTAGTTAACTGAATTCAGGAACAAATCATGTTTATGATTTGTTCCTGAATATATATATATATATATATATATATATATATATATATATATATATATATATATATATATATATATATATATATATATATATATATATATATAAGTATGGAGACAGGAGCAATCACTCAGGGATAGAGCATATTGGAGTAGGGAGACGCGTTCTGTCTTTCATCCATTTATTTGCGCCGACGTTTCGTATCAGCTTGATACATTTTCCAGGCTGAAACGATTACACATCAATTGCGTATAATAAAAAGATACACACAATGTTTACCAACACCAAAATTAAAAACCTTTCAATAAATTAAGAATAAAAACAGAGTAAAAACAGAAACACAGATAACAGTGAAAGGGCTAGGAGCGAATACAGAGAAACAAATTAGTTCAAAAAAAAAAAAAAATAATAATAATAGAAAAAATATATAATAATAATAATGATAATAGAACGAACAAGACGCCTACCCACAGCGGTAGCGGAAGAACTGACACGAAAAATTGTTATGGAGGGAGTGTAACAAAACAACAGGTAATTAGGGGCAATAAACAGTTGGGTGGAAGACGATTGGTGGTTAAGAGAAGGTACAGTTAGCTTGATTATTATTGATTCTAGGGTGGTTAGTTCGTCTATATGTCGGGTTCTTCCTACAATATTAAAATGACTGGCATCTATGTGTGTTTTGCAACTTTTACTGTGATTTCTTATGTTAGATTGTCTGGATTTGATAGTCGACAACCTCGTTCTATGGCTAATTCCTTGATGAGAGGAAATTCGGACTTTTAGCAGCCTCCTGGTGCAACCGATGTAAGTGCCGAGATCACATTTGGGACAATTATACTTATAAACGACACCGGAGGCAAACAGGGGCGGGGTGATCTTATCCTTGACTTGGAAGAGTGAGCCGATAGTTCGGGGGTTTTTATGGGAATTAGTTTCAAATTAAGGGCAGCAATTGCTCATTGAATAGGGTGATGCATTTTTTTTCCTAATTTATTATTATGGAGAAAGGGAAATCTAGCAAACATACGGAGCTTGGGGGACACTATGGACTATTGGAGGTGGATTGAATTTCAGATTAAGTAGCCTATTAAGGGATCTATGAAAAATTGCTGAGGGGAAAATAATTATCCTTAAAGTAATCAGCAAGGAAAGTCACTTCAATATGAAAGGTAGACCAGCTTGATGTCAGATTAATGGCTCTATGGAGGAGAGTTGACACGGAATTCATTTAAAGTTAAAAAAACATGAACTATAAAAATTGGTCCCCAGGCCAGTAAAGGTGCTCTTTCTATAAATACCAGTATGAAAGCCAGACTCGTCCTTGGATATCCTCACATCAAGGAATGGAAGTGAATTCTGTGGTTTTTCTGTTTCAACCGTAAATCTAATGTTATGGTGTTGGTTGTTTAAATACTCAAGAAAGGTATCAGCATGGTAATTACATCTGAAACAAGGCGAAAGTGTCATCTATGTAGCGTCTATAAAAGAGTGGGCGGAAATTAGGTGGGCATACATCTAGAGCTCGCTCCTCCAGGGAGCACATAAATATGTTAGCAAAAGTAGGACCCAGAGGGCTTCCCCATGGCCATCCCCTCAGTCTGCTTAAAAACCGTATTATTAAAAACAAAGGGCGTATCCAGCACGGCTAATTCTAAAAGCAACTTGAATTGAGTTTCTATTAAAATTGTTGAACAAGCAATCGTCAGTGGGAAATAGCCACTTGGACGGTGGTTCGATCCCATGGGGTGGGGGGACGAAAATTATTATCAATTTTCAAAAAATTCCCCTTCGGTACATATATGAAAATATATCATTTGGGAGGTAAAAGTTGAATTTAGATATTAAAGGACATTTGTAGCTTGAATTGATATATAAATGGATCACGGTTCGATGTGATAATTATTCATAACAAAAGGCTACGTGCTGTCAAACGCTCGAATTGGCCAACATGGTAGACGGGGTTCCATATCGATTCTAAATTACGATTCTAATTACGAAAGCATCCAGATCGAGGGTGATTGTAAGGTCAGAATCGATATGAACTTATAGCGTCTCTGTTGGCTGATTGGATAGCGTCACTGACTGTTCTGATTTCGTCCCCGTCCACTTGGACGGTTGGTTCGATCCCATGGGGGGAACCGAAATTATTATCAATTAAAAAATTCCCCTTCGGTACATATGAATGATATCATTTGGGAGGTAAAGTGAATTTAGATATTAAAGGACATTTGTAGCTTGAATTGATATTATAAATGGATCACGGTTCGATGTTGATAATTATTCATAACAAAAGGCTACGTGCTGTCAAACGCTCGAATTGGCCAACACGGTAGACGGGTTCCATATCGATTCTAATTTACGAAAGCATCCAGATCGAGGGTGATTTTTGTAAGGTCAGAATCGATATGAACTTATAGCGTCTCTGTTGGCTGATTGGATAGCGTCACTGACTGTTCTGATTTCGTCCCCGTCCACTTGGACGGTGGTTCGATCCCATGGGGGGACGAAATTATTTATCAATTAAAAAATTCCCCTTCGGTACATATATGAAAATATATCATTTGGGAGGTAAAGTGAATTTAGATATTAAAGGACATTTGTAGCTTGAATTGATATATAAATGGATCACGGTTCGATGTGATAATTATTCATAACAAAAAGGCTACGTGCTGTCAAACGCTCGTATTGGCCAACATGGTAGACGGGGTTCCATATCGATTCTAATTACGAAAGCATCCAGATCGAGGGTGATTTGTAAGGTCAGAATCGATATAAACTTATAGCGTCTCTGTTGGCTGATTGGATAGCGTCACTGACTGTTCTGATTTCGTCCCCCCGTCCCCCCTTCACTTGGACGGTGGGTTTCGATCCCATGGGGGGACGAAATTATTATCAATTAAAAAATTCCCCTTCGGTACATATATGAAAATAAATATCTTTGGGAGGTTAAAGTGAAATTTAGATATTAAAGGACATTTGTAGCTTGAATTGATATATAAATGGATCACGGTTCGATGTGATTATTATTCATATATATATATATATATATATATATATATATATATATATATATATATATATATATATATATATATATAAATATATATATATTGTTTGTGTGTATGTGTGTCAAGAATACAAATTCGATGATAATGAAATTCGTGTTTATATTCGTAATCAAAACTGTACATTTACCAATATATTCAAGGCTACACAAACAAAAGAATTTTAGAAGCACTGATGTGAAAGGAGGTACTTCCTAACTTAAAAAACAGTATCCAACTCAGCTGAAAAGAATCCCAAAAGTAAGTAATTCTTTAAAATTAACCAGGTTTTTCTCAACCACCCGCAGCAAAACAACTGTCAAAAAAGCCGAATGTTTTTTTGGGTCAAGAGAAACAAAAACACCTTCAAATCCAAATTGCTTCCTCCGAATCCGTCGACGCGAACTTCAGTCATGTTCTGAATCCAAAAAGACGATTTGTCTCCCATTGAATAAGGCGACAAAGTCACCATCAGGTATATATATATATATATAGTATATATATATATATATATATATATATATATATAGAAATATATATATCTATTTATATTTAAATATGAAACTTCAAAACTTACTTCGATAATTATTCGAGAACCTAATTTCTTTCGCAATAATACTACCTTGGAATTAACACTGCGTTGTTTATAAATCAAATTTAAATATATAACAATGGATAAATAGAAGAAGGAAAACATACTAGGAAACACAATTTGCTAACAAAACGACAACACTTTTGCCTCAAACGAAAACTCTCAGACAAAATGAAAGCAGGCGATGACAAAAAAGAGAGAGGGAGAGAGAGAAAAAAAAGACCAGACATTAGAGAAATTGTGAGGACATTTGTGTAAATATATATATATATATATATATATATATATATATATATATATATATATATATATATATATATATATATATATATATATATATTTACACAAATGTCCTCACAATTTCTCTAATGTCTGGTCTTTTTTTTCTCTCTCTCTCCCTCTCTCTTTTTTGTCATCGCCTGCTTTCATTTTTGTCTGAGAGTTTTCGTTTGAGGCAAAATGTTTGTCTGTTTTGTTAGCAGATTGTGTTTCCTAGTATGTTTCCTTCTTCTATTTATCCATTGTTATATATTTAAATTTGATTTATAAACAACGCAGTGTTAATTCCAAGGTAGTATTATTGCGAAAGAAATTAGGTTCTCGAATAATTATCGAAGTAAGTTTTGAATTTCATATTTAAATTATAAATAAAGATATCTTTCTGTTTACTTTATTTGCTTACCTTCATCCATTTTCACTTAGATCAAACGCGTTATATTAAAATTCCGTTTCAATAATTATAACAGCAACACATTCTTAAAAATCAATTCTAAAAGGACCTCTGTTTACCAAGGTGATATGCATGACTGGCCACCATTAGCCTGAAGACTTCAAGTGGGCTAAATAATAGGTATTTCTGGTGGCCAGGAGAGCTTTGCAAATACAATGCGTAAGATTTGTGGGATTATGGTAATCAGTCATCTTTTTATATTAAGCTGAGATTTATGATTATACAAGACTCAAATTTAAACTGAAAATTTTATTGTGGGAGGATTTTACATCTTACATGGACAGAATGTTCGTTATTTGATTGAACTAATACTTGAAAATAGTGTAGAATCAATAACATGCGGCTAGACCTCACTATGTAATCTTTTGATTCGTCTTTTCTAAGAAAAATTTTCACAGGAAGCCACAGTTTCAGCCTTAAATGAAAGATAGCAACGTCATAGACAATTACGTAAATAATATTTGAACTTTCTAAAAATATTATATATATGACTGGTTTGTTACAACTTAGAAACGGAGAGAGAGAGAGAGAGAGAGAGAGAGAGAGAGAGAGAGAGAGAGAGAGAGAGAGAGAGAGAGAGAGAGACTCAATATTCGCTAGCAATTTCATCATGCCATCTGGTTAAATGATGATCGCCTGTCAAGGAGAGAGAGAGAGAGAGAGAGAGAGAGAGAGAGAGAGAGAGAGAGAGAGAGAGAGAGAGAAAAGAGTTTACCAAAATTCAGAAGGCTTTTGTTTTTTTTATACTTAAGCTAAATGCACTGCATACTCCATCGTAGACTAATTTTAATAAATTTACGACAGACGATACTTCTCCCTTTCAATGACTTTATTTAGCAAAATTAGAAAAGTTAAGTTACGTTTATCTTAATCACTGCATATCACTTTCTTCTCCTTCTCCACGTTCTCTGTGTTTTACCTGTATTTTATTTCCCCCCGAAAGCAGACAATTAAGTTTTGTGGCTTTTAATTTTTATTTTATTGAAAAAAAAAAAGAGATGTAATTCTATTCATATTTACTGAAGAGATACCATCTCTCTGGTCTTACTCGAAGTCTTACTCAAAAGTCTTATCATTATCTTGTAAAATATCTGGACTGAGCAAATTCAGTTATTCATATTTATATTTATATAAAAACAGTAACTATTGCAGCCAAAACTTAGTTGTACATGGCAGTGGGTCCATCTGTAAAATCATAGGCGTTTGCAAATAACTACAAATATTTTATACAGACAAACTATTGTAAAGATAATATAAACACAGGCTTATGTTGTCATTCGTGAAAATATCCTGCTATTAGTTTTCCTCTGGTTTTTAAAATAAAGGTTATCTCTTCTGTTATCGGTGCAAAATTCATTTTTGGAAAAGGAATTAAAAATTAAACGTTTCCTTTGTTTGGCTTCAGAAAAACTATACAGCGAAGTCCCGCATGAAAATATGAGGTAGGAAAATTTAAAAATATCTGTGGATAAAAATCTAAATGGCAGGTTTACTAAAAAATATATATATTGTTAAAAAATTCTTCCAAAACACAAATAAATGCCGGAATTTAAGGATACAGAACCAATCCTGGAATGAAAATATTAGCTGGGAAAAATGAAAAATCTCTGTATATAAAAGTACAAATCGAGCGTTTCCGGAAATAATAATGATGTATTGTTGAAAAATACTTTTGGTACACAAATGGATGCCGGAATTTAACAAAGGATTTCGTTCATTTTCAAATCACTAACAGTGTTTTGTTTTGATTTGCATTGTCACACAGAAGTGCACAACTTAATCCGAAGTCTTATGGAGCAATTTTTGGTATGAAAATAATTTGTATTTATTTGCATATAAACCAATGAGAGAGAGATGAAGAGAGAGAGAGAGACCAATATACTAATAAAATGCAAATCACAAGACGAGTCAAGAATTTTCCACTTTCTCTGAATGCTATTAAAAATGAAAAAAAATATGTCTCGAGGTTTTGGGGGAAAACTTTCGCGGCCTCCTCAGTATTCAGGAAACATTTTCCTGATAAAATTTCGTCCTTATTGTCTAACGTTGGAGACTTTCTGAACAGAAAGTGGCTGGTTTGAACACGGTTACGTTGTCCAATATTTTCGCAAAAATATTCAGTCTTCTTTCTATTCAGGGGATTTTTCGTACATATGAACCACACACAAATTCACACACACGCGAAATAATATATCAGTATTAAAGAAATTAAGATAGTTTTTTTGGTTTTTTTTCCTAATAAATAGAATTTCCTTTGTGGCAAACAATGTCGGCTTTTGGTTTATAAAAAATGTAAAAGTCAGATACTCTTTTTTATTAGCTAAATATTTTTCCAAGCACAACATTTGAAACTACAATGTATCACAATTTATATAAAGATTTTAGCGAATAATTTGATGTAATTAAAACTGAGAGTTTTATCGA
Source organism: Macrobrachium nipponense (assembly GCF_015104395.2). Classification (NCBI taxonomy): domain Eukaryota; kingdom Metazoa; phylum Arthropoda; class Malacostraca; order Decapoda; family Palaemonidae; genus Macrobrachium; species Macrobrachium nipponense. The sequence goes on from NC_087200.1 coordinate 216,603,110, forward strand.
ACTATTGGAAAGAGGATACGATGCTTTTTTTATGATAATGATGTATATTTATTCTAATATCGATAAAAAAATATTTCTTGTCCTTAACTTATCCTAAAAAGTGCGCAAGTATTACAAAGTGTTTTTCCTGACGTGTCATTTGAAACCAATGTTATTTCTCCGTCTTAATTGGCGATGTCTCTTTCTCTCAAATTGTATATAGGCCTCAAAACAACCGTGTGTTGTCTCTAGTTATTAATTCGATCATTATCATCATGTAAATAATATATATATATATATATATATATATATATATATATATATATATATATATATATATATACTATATATATTTATATATATATATATATATATATATATATATATATATATATATATATATATATATATATATATATATATATAATGTTTCTTTATCGCTTGGCGATAGACTTTTTTGTTTTTTCCTTACGGCTGTTATCCGTAAGTAATGTTTGGTTCCTCTCATCTCACCCTTGGATATCTTAGTAGAGAGGTTCTTTCTTGTCTAGAGGAGATGATTCAAACAGGCTAGTTGAACAAGTTAACAACTTTATTCTGTAACTCCATACTAGGAGATGCAGCTCGGTCGGACGACCGATATGTTTGACTCTTGGCGTGGAACTGCCATTCTAAAGCATCGCGTCGATAGCGGAACATTAGCTATCTCAGCAATTCATATAAAAACACATACGTAGTTCGCCGGCTCGGAAGTTACAAGTTTCCGGCGTAGGTTAACAGGTCAACCTCTTCCCATGGAAGTTGGTTGTGCAAACGTTATCATAACATAAAAATGTTGACAAAGCTTAGAGCTAGATTCAGGCTACTGCAGACAACGCATAGCGTAATCTAAGGTCTGTGCTTTGGTCACGTAGAACCCTCCTAATGCCATGACCCCAGGTCACTGGTTTTATATATAATGTAATTCTTACATTAGGCTCGGTCTGCTACCTATTCAAGCCTTGAATAACAAAAAAAAAATTACTTTAAACATTGTTCATAGGAGCGTGCTCGTAACATACTAAGTGATTAAATGCACAAAAAGGTTCTGTTACATACCCTTGTTGACATATTCATAAACAAAGATAAATGCATGGAAAATATAGATCCATGTTTGGTAATAATAATGATTATGTACCCAAAAATAATAAAATGGTAAAATCAAAACATGTATACATGATTAATATGATAACAGGTAACCTGATTAAGAATAATGGTTACTAAATAATGATTATAGCATGATCATGGATAATTGTTAAAGAGTACTTGTCACTCTTTATAATAGATAACAAAATATAATTGTATAATAGTATAACAATGTAATTCTGCAGAAATTCAATATATAGGGCTGATTTTATTAGGTGCCCGAAAAATACCTTTAGGAATATATTAATGTATAATATTGGGCTATAATGATTTATTAGGTGCCCTGGAGATATTTTAACTGTTCAAATGCAAAGGCGTGAGTCTTTCTTGTCCTACATTGTTGCCAGCATACGGACCGCTTTTCACACACAACACAATTCCAGACAATTCCCTAGGCACGAACTGAAGTGGCCAGGTTCAGGCGGCCCTAAACGCAAACGACTTGAGTTTGAAGTAACGGGTACGTCATCCAGACGGGCCAGTACGTTCCCTTGGAGATCCTTCTGTTTACGCCCTCAGCCTACGCCAAGCAAAGATGTTGACGGCGATAACCAATATGGCCGTCACGCTGAACACGGCTAGCAGAATGTAGTAGCGAAGATGTTCTCCACCTGCATAAGTCGATGACGCGTGGGTCATCTCAGCCAGTTGCGTCAGACGATGGATGCTACCTCGCGCGTTGTATGGAGGAGGTAGTGACGGGATGATCGTTGTTGCCCACGTGTAGTTCGCGAAATACGCCTTCTCACGTATTATCGTGTTGACCCCTCTGACGGTATAGTTTTGTAGATGTCCCCGTACAAACCATCGGCTGCTACGAAGATAGGGGCATGGGCGGTGGATGTGTCCGGACACACGACGTCGAATCCGGCCTTATCATAACGGATCCAGGACCCATTATTCATCCTGTAATTGAATTTATTACCGTAAAAGGGATAAAGTTTCCCCAGACAACCTTCGCTTGTATGAGAGAGAGAGCCGTTTAGCACTATGTCTAACTCACATGAATCCGTTGATATAGGATAGAATTCAAAAGAGTCAGCTGTACAAATTTTATTATTCATGGCTTCTGAACAGTGAGTGAGTTTATCTAAGTCTTTTAATGACTGTAAATGATTTCTTATCAGAAGAAATCAGTACATGCCCTGTTAAATTGGATATTACTGGATTTGAGTTATTCGTCATAAAAGTAGGAAACGGTGCTATTTTGTATGATTGCCAAGCATCGGAAGAATCAAAAGGAATCGTGATCATAATTCTGATAATTGTTTCTACGCTTGACTGATAATTAGGCTATAATAGAATTCTACTCTATGGGCATCCAATACAAAGGAAACTATACCCTAGCTTCTCCCGTCCGTTTCAAACCAAAATTAACGTCAGATCTTTAATAGGCATGAGGTGAGGCGATAAAACACACCCTTTGTTGCTAACGTAATTGCTTCTACGTAATCTTTTGACTTTTCAATAAAATGTGATATTTTCACACGGATATGATCTATTTTCGAACTATAGTAAGCTAAAGTAGCCAGCAAATGTTGAACTTCCATGACCATGATCGATATTATTTGAATGTTCATTAACGATATTCATTATTTGATTGATCGAAGATAACTGGCTGCGAAGTTCTGATAAGGCCAGTTCCGTTTTGTGTTGTCAAAACTCAATTCTTTTATTTTGATTATTTTATCTTGAGGCGATTTGAGATTCCTAAACCTAGATTCGCAAACTGATCCTAAAATGTTTAGTCCAGCTAGAATAAGCGGGTTGCGACGCTCAACAGTATTGTGCCGCACAGACCACATCAGCAGGTCACGAGCGAGTTCTTCTGCCTCGGCGGTTTTATTTTGTATGTCATAAGACAACATTTCTGCGACGCTTAGCGTTTGAGCTAGTGAAATCTCTGAGTTAGCATGAAAATTACGTTCATGCATTTCCTTAAGGGAAATACCAAACCTCATCAGGTCATTCTTTAAGTTAAGGACGTCATCTTCAGGTAAGAAAATAGCATGCATATCTACCTCGATAACAATATTACTTGACACGATGAATACATCATCGATTCTCTCGATAATCGAGCCATGATTAAATTCTATGTCTTTTAGTCCTAGCACTCTTTCCATACAACAAAGATGTCTGAATACACAATATCACTCCTAACAATAACAGATTCATTTTTGAAAACCTGCAATGAGTAAAACAGATGTAATAACTCGCGTAAAAGAATAGGTTTACATACAATATGATTAATAGATATATATATATAATTTATTATACAAGTTTCATAAATACAACCATTTTTTTCCCTCACTTCATCTACCTTTCTTTAGATTCTGATATGTGCCAATGGGACTATTCTCACATCAGTGGGTTTGGATACATTTTGAACCCTAACTCTATTGGCCGTTAAATTTTCTAAAATGTTAAACGGGCCTTCAACTTAGGTGTCAGTTTATAATTTAAACCTTTACGCACGTATACTTGTATGTATACCTGATCGCCCACGGCATATGTTCTAGTTGGCTTAGCTATTTTATCATGATTTTTTTTCATTAGGATCTGTGCTTCTTCTAAATTCTTACGAATTATATTATATCGACTTATGCTTGCATCCATAACATCCTTTAGAGGATTTGATAAATTAGTTGTAGGCTTTAAGATGTGGAAAGGCGTTCGGGCCGGGATACCGTACAGTGCCTCGTGCGGTGTCATTTTAATAGACACGTGATACGAGTGATTAAGTGTGCTTAGTACCGCAGGTATGGCAATGTCCCAGTTGGGATCTGCCCCCCCTAAGGTGACCCTTAAAATGTTTAAAACCTTACGATTTGCCCTTTCCACTAGCCCATTAGACTGGGTGATAGATCATGGTATTGACTTTCTTTATACTAAGGAATTCGCACAAGGAGTTAAGGAAATGATTATTGAACTCCCCGCCCGAGTCTGAGATAATGATGTGTGGAATTCCATGTTTACAAATGTAGCACTCGTAAAACTTCCTAGCGCACTCAACCGCGGTTTTGTTTTAAGCGCTATAAGTTCTGTATATCGAGTCAAAGCGTCTATAATTATAGGAGGTGCTTATTTCCTCTGTCTGACTCGTAAAATCCTGTTAATAAATCTAAATGTACTCTTCAAAGGGTTGATTTGGCACGGGGTAAGCCCCTAGGCTGACAGGTGTCTTTCGTGTGCCCTTTGTATTCTTGACAAGTGCGACAATTTGCTATGTGCTTTTTTATATCTCTAAGCATCGTATGCCAATAAAATAAGGATTTGGCTTCTGTGACATCAAGGTATAACCCGGATGTCCGTGCAGTGGATTTTCATGCAACCACTTTAAGACAGTGGGTATGAGTGAGATAGGCACCACCACCTGGTTGTTATTCAACTGCGGTGTGTTGCGGGTTTTCCTCGTCACAGATCTACACAGGATATTTTCCTGTAGGATATAATTTCTGCTGCTTATACTTTAGGTATTCTTTTTCCTTCGGATTTCCATTTAACGCAATGATGATTTTTCTATTTGCGGATCTTTTCTTTGTTCCGTCTGTAATAGTTCAGCCACTCCAGCCCAGATCTTCCTGTTCGGATATAGTTTTAACAACGGGCATGGAGGTTGAGATATCTATTATTCAGCTAATGGCTCGGTACAAGATGAAGAGGGGTTTGCGTGATAATGCGTCAGCAATGATATTTTGCTTTCCCAGGTAAATACCCGATCCTCGCGCCAAAGTCCTGAATGATCATGTGCCACCGAGTTCGCTTGGGGCTGTGACTAAAGCCTTTAAAGAAGTCGGTTAGGGGCTTATGATCAGTGAGAACCTTGACGGGATAACCGTAGATTATGAATTTAAAGTGCACGAGTGAATTAACAATAGCGAGCCCTTCCTTGTCTATTACTGCATATTTACTTTCGGAAGGTCTCAGTTTACGTGAATAAAAAGCTATAGGGAAAAACTGTCTATCATATTGTTGAAGCAATACCCCACCACTCCTAGGTCTGAGGCGTCTGTTGCTATGAAAAATTCCTTATTGAAGTCAGGAAATTTCAAGATAGGAGACACAGTTCATCTTTCAATTTATCGAACGCCTGTTGATGAATTTCAGTACCATACGAAATCTACGCCCTTTTTTATAAGATCGGTTAGGGGAGCGGCTATGATTGAGTAATTGCGGATAAAGCGGCGATAGTATCCGCTGCACCCAAAAATTGCTGTATTCCCTTGACGTTAATAGGTATCGGAAAGTTACGGATAGCCGACTACCTTATCGTGGACCGACCTTTAGACCTTCACTAGAAACCGTGAAACCTAGATAGACTAGTTTCTGTTTTAAAAAATTCACACTACTTATCTTTACCCTTAAATTATGCTGCCTTAACCTTTGTAACACTAACTCCAATTTACTACGTAAATGTTCTTCTAATGTGTTGGAAAAGATTACTAAGTCATCCATGTAGGCATGTAAGATATCTCCCAACAAGTCTCCAAACACGACGTTTATCATACGAGTAAAAGTTATAGGAGCACAAACGTAAACCAAAAGGCATACGCCCCAAAAAATTCATAATGTCCCCTGGCTGTGCTGAAGGCAGTGTATGGGATACTTTCTTGTTCCATCGGAATCTGATGAAATCCTTTTTAGTAAGTCTAGGCTTGTGAAATATTTATTTCTGGCCTAGTAAAGATAGGATATCATCGGTACATGGTACTGGGAATCTGTCAGGGATTGTTTCTTCGTTTAAAACGACGAAAATCTACGCATATCCGCCAAGTTCGATCTTTTTTCGGTACTACTATTAACGGAAAATTATAAGGGCTGTTTGATTTCCTAATGACTCCTTCCTTTAACATTTTACCTACTTCCTCTGTTATCTCATTCTGAAATTTCATAGGAAGTCTGTACGAAGGTACATAGATTACTTTCTGTTTGTCCTTGAGCCTGATTTGATGCTCTATGACATCCGTTTTTCCTAAGGTTCCATCCGTAGTGGAAAAAACATCATGATATTTAGTTAACAGATTCAAAAATTTCTGCTGAATTTCTTCTTCTTGAATATCTTTATTGATTTTTGTTCTTTATAGATTGCAAAAGGGTTTCATCCCGCGACTGATTGAGCGTGATTTATCTCAGCTACGGTAAGAATGCGATGTTTATAAACTTCGGCATCCAAGATATGTTGATTTTGTGGATTACTAAAGTGGTATTCAAATGATTACAGACTTCGATATTACATTGCTGTGTGAGCCGACTGTATAAACGGCTTGTGTGACGGATAATCCGTGTGTTTTCAGAGTTTCGGAAAGGATTAATGTTTCAGATCCTGGCAAGGTTCTTTTTACACGCACTAATATATTTTGAAGTTACGTTAGGCTCGAGAGTTTGCGTGCAAGTGATATTACGGGTGAGCGAGAGTTCTGTTGGGTTGCCTGTATTATTTCTTGGTTCATGAGACAGGTGATTGGTTCCGTAATGTAAGTGACAACTCTGTCTGTCTCTTTATTATCTAAAACAGATTTTAGGGTATTAGGAAGACCTATAGAATTTCCCTTTGATATACACGCCGTGTTTTGCAGGTGCTAAGATAATATTTTGAGTGCCCATAGACGGTATCCGATAATTACTGCGGGAGGGCATATTAATGTTTTGTAACAAACGACAAAGGTATCGGCTAACGTGCGCTTACCGACCTTGTACTGTACATGAGTTACGCCCACAACATTTAATTCATTATTCCCAATGCCTGAGAGCCTTATTCCGGACTTTTCTATAGGGAAATTTGAAAAGAGTAAATGATGAGGTCCTTAAATCCTATTATATTACTGGACTACCAGAATCAAAGAACAAAGTGAATGACTTATGGTCCAAATTTACTGCATGTAAGGTTGGCCGCAACTCGTTTTGACTAATAATTGCATGAATTTGTTGCAAATCTACGGGAACCTGCACAGATTTTTTTGATTCGGCCGTGTGTTTCATAGGAAAATCAATTGTCTCACAATGATCTGATAAATGATTAAACTGATTATTTGATACAAAAGATGTTGATATTGATGACCCAACATCGCCCTCTCCCCCCTTTGGAGTGAACTACGTGGTATGTATTTGTTTTGTTTATCACACCCTGAAAATTCGCTTGCCCTTGCGAGTTCTGGCTAGACGGCCCAGGAACAGAGGTACCTGAAGCACGATTTGTTTGTTTCTGCTGTTGTGCAGAATTTCCGTTTGGTTGTTTCTTCTTATAGTACTGAGGACCTTTCCTTTTATTTGCACTAGCAACTGGTTGCGTGTTTGTAGCGTTTGGCTGTTGAGTCCTCGAGTAGCAACGGTTATATGATGAGTTGAACTATTGTGTATTGACAAAACGCGTCCGACAGTCTGAAATCATGTGACCTGGTCGTTTACAGTTATAACAAACACCATCCTTGCAACTTGATTATTATTATGTACCACATTTACTTGTTGTGGCTTGTTCTCATTTTTTGCAAAAACTTGAATGAGCGAAGGATCTAGGTCGGTACATTTAGACATGTGTTTTTTGATTTGTTTATACACATCTAATTCCGTACTGTCGGGCTGCAATTTTTTATCAAAACACCGTACTAACGCTTCAGGCAACATTACAGTGATAGACGTAAGGTAGATCAAACGGATAAAATCTTTCACTTTGATGTTAGCACCCGCAACCCACCCGGAGTTACATAAACTATCCTGATATTCATTTAGCCGGTCGGCAATTAGCGCCGCCCGCTCGACAACATTGAGCTGAGTCATGGAGGCTTGGTTAAGGATATTTCTCAATGCCAATACTACATCTAAAGCCTCTTCACCCCCATACACGGCACGTAATCTAATTTTGAACTCGTCCCATGTAAGCGCTTCTTGGAAAGAAACCCCCCTTAGATACGCACTTGCGTCGCCTTTTAGCGAATACTACAAGCTCTTGGCCTCCTGTAATTGTACTGCTGGGTCTGTGATGCTTTTTGCATTTAAATGAGCGTCTACAGATGAGATCCATGCCTCAACATTTTTGAGGCGCAGAAACCCATTGACCCGACCTTGAAAAGGGGACGATCGCTGACCTCGCGCTAACGAGAGTCACCACGTTGGGGTTGCCAGCGCGGAGTGGTTGCCATTTCGGCTTTCACTTTTTCTTATCACTTCTATTCCTTGCAATCCTATCAAAATATCTATAAGAGTACACTCGACCACTACGTAAACGCATAAGCTATGTACTTTATAAGTGTGTTATAATAATAGGAAAATCCCCCAAAAGATACAAAAATACAGATAATATGATAAAATATTATACGGAGAATTCCTGCAAGAAATGGTTAATGACAACGAGAAAAGTAAAAAAAAAATTAATCTGCGGGCGAAAACTTCGTAGTTGAAGATAAGTTCTGTAATGAAAGAAGATTAATATGGCGAACAACTCACCCCCAGAATACTGGACGATCGACTCTTGATGAACAACACTTCACTGAGGAAAAGACCTGAATAGATAAAAATGGTACTTAGCTCCAGATTATATTGCGAAGGATTGTTGACATGGGATGACGTCACAGTTCCTGTCCACGTCTCGCGTCGGAAGTCGTGATGACGTTCACGGTCGTCTCTCGGTGCACGATGCTCTGAGAAGTCCAAGATTGATGACGTCACAGCCTCCGTCCTTGCACTACTGCGTATAGCTGTCCACTCTGCGTCCTTGCTCGCGAACGGGTGATGTTGCCCTGTGTTTGTTTCTTCTTTCCGTCGATGTCGATGCCGCCTCGTCCGGTGTAGATTCTCGAAGATAAGTGAGAACAGTTGCTCAAACGTCAGTGTTAAATGCTTGTATTCCTCTCGATGAAGGACATAGTTGCGTCTTCATAAAAAACTGTTGCGTTGATTGAAGATCCCGTTTCCTCTGTTTCGTTTGATGTTGAAGGTGGAAGTTAGTTCTTGTAGACCTTCGGTCGGCTGATATGGGTCTTGTTAATTATGATCTTCGTTTTTCCGCTTGCCACCACTTCTAATGTCTTATCGCTTGGCGATAGACTTTTTGTTTTTTCCTTACGGCTGTTATCCGTAAGTAATGTTTGGTTCCTCTCATCTCCCTTGGATATCTTAGTAGAGAGGTTCTTTCTTGTCTAGAGGAGATGATTCAAACAGGCTAGTTGAACAAGTTAACAACTTTATTCTGTAACTCCATACTAGGAGATGCAGCTCGGTCGGTACGACCGATATTGTTTGACTCTTGGCGTGTGGAACTGCCATTCTAAAGCATCGCGTCGATAGCGGAAACATTAGCTATCTCAGCAATTCATATAAAAACACATACGTAGTTCGCCGGCTCGGAAGTTACAAGTTTCCGGCGTAGGTTAACAGGTCAACCTCTTCCCATGGAAGTTGTTGTGCAAAGTTATCATAACATAAAAAATGTTGACAAAGCTTAGAGCTAGATCAGGCTACTGCAGACAACGCATAGCGTAATCTAAGGTCTGCTTTGGGTCACGTAGAACCCTCCTAATGCCATGACCCCAGGGTCACTGGTTTATATATAATGTAATTCTTACATATATATATATATATATATATATATATATATATATTATATATATAGATATATATATATATATATGATATATATATATATATATATATATATATATATATATATATATATATATATATATATATATATGTGTGTGTGTGTGTATATATATGTGTGTGTGTGTGTGCGCGCGTTTGTGTATTACAAAGGTGTAACTGAAAATGTGCAACACATTTATCTAAAAAGCTCAAATCTCTCTCTCTCTCTCTCTCTCTCTCTCTCTCTCTCTCTCTCTCTCTCTCTCTCTCTCTCTCTTTTCTCGTGTATATTACTATATACTGATTTTCCCAGAAGGAAGTCATTAGAACCTGCCTAAACTTCATTACGAAATAAATAACGGATAGTATAATAAAAAAAATTACTGTACAAAGTAGAATTAATATAAAACAGTGATCATAACATTAGTAAATTCTATAACGCTCTGATCTTCACAGGCACGACGTAATTGATTCTTTCAACTTTTTGAAAATATTTCCCAAAACTGAGCACAGTTGATTTTGCTACAACGGCATAAGAATATTTGGAACCAATAATTATTTTCAGGACGATAAATCGTTCATATTGGTTTTCAAAGACTTTGTTGCTAGCACAAAGTAAATGCTCTCCTTTGAACTTGAATTTTTAAGTACTAGATCATAGGGTATTCGTGGAACAATTAAAATAGATTAAAATGCTATCCATACATTGCAAACGCCACTGAAAAATCCTAACAGTTACTAGAAATTCAATATCATTTTTCCTTTATTCTCAATGTCATTAAATGCATATCTCATTCTGAAGCAGTATCGATCACTATACTTGAACAATTAATGTGAAAGCTTAAAAAATGAAAAATAAATATAATCCACAATCTATTTCATATAGAAACAAAAAAGGATTATTTATATTAAGTATTGAAGAAAAAGAAGTAATATCTATACTGAGCATTAAACTTGTTCAATAACAGTCGATCAGAACTCTGTAAGTTTTGTCCTTACTTTTTTTTCTTACTTTGTTTTGCTGTTATTTTCAACAACAACAAAATCCGGCTGAACAAAAAGGAAAGGTAAGATGTTGGCAAATATTCATTCAGCAGAATAACATTCTGCTGGAATATTTAGAGATAAAATTGCGAAGTCATAGGTGTATTTACCTGTATTTGCACATGAGATCAATTTGAGGAAGTGGTGGATAATGTTGAAGGAATGATGTCAACAAGACAAAGATAATGCGAGGATATTAAATGACTTATCGTTACAAGTAGTAGGACATAAATGGTATCAGAGAAGACAGTAGATTTAGGTGGTTCACTAAACAACATAGTCACGAAAGTAACTTAATTTTTTCATGGAATGTAGCAATTGAAGATTTCACATGGGATGCAGTGGAGTAATTGCAGAGAAATAAAATTTATGGAAGTAAATAAATGAATGAAAAACATAAATAAAAGATAGTAGATACAAATCCAAAAAACAAAACATTAAAAGTGAATAAATGAGTTAACTTCTGAAGTTCACATAAGTTCTGTCGTCTTGTGATTGAGGTACAAATTACGATGAAGTTACCCTTTAATTTTTTATGAATCAATCTGCTCATTTACTTTTGTGTTTATGATACTACGATCTCTCTCTTCTGCAAGGTTTAAAGAATATTACGAATTTTGGTCTTTAAAAAACCCATACCTTTTTTTTCGTTCTTTCTTTTTTTTGTTAACAGAACGGCTACGAATGAATAAAAAAAAAAAAAAAAATTACACCGAGAATCACTTTTACATCCGTAATTTTTTTTTTTTTTTTTTTTTTTTTTTTTTTTTTTTTTTTTTTTTTTTTTTTTTTTATGTGAGTGTGGGAAGGGTGGGGGCCATGAATGGGTTGGAATGGGAGGGTTTCTTTCGAGAATATGACAAGTAGGTCAGCGGTTGACCTTTCAAAAGCTGTTTAGTAATCAATCTCAGTTTCCTCGATCTTCTTGGCCGATTTTTTTTCTTTTGATATTAGGACTTCCACATGAAAATTCCTATTTATGTTATTACGATTATTCAACCATGAACAAAATGGGCATACCAATTAAAATGATACACAAAGTATAAGGCAAATAGAACATAAGATACAACAAATGTTACATACATACAAAATCCAAACACGAAAAGAAGAGATAATGGAAAACAAAACGAGCAAATACAATGCAATTTGTAAAAAAAAAATTAAAAACGAAAATATATAAAAACTCCACATTCAGTGTCATGCTCCTTTTTCATTGTGGAGATAGTTGGGGGTTTTTAGTATCGCCAACTGAAGGAGTATGACGCTACGAAACTGTGAATGTTTATGATTGAATTTGGTCTCCAATTTGTGATGTTTTTTCAATTTCGATGATGCTGATCTGTTATAAAAATGGCAATGCATAAAACATGACGATTTTCATATTCTGTCAATAATTTCACCCTAATGATAAAGTTACATGACTCGAAAGCCTGCAAAGGAGAACGTTTTTACTTAGCCTTGGCAATATTATTCATCTCAAGCAGAGATGCTTTTAGTTGTGCCATATGATACCCTCCCCAACCTGTGATAAAGTGCTTTCAGTAACAACATTCACGTCCCAAAGAAGAGAGATGATTGTATATCCACATACTGCTGTTTCATGGGATTAACCAAGCAGAGCAACAATGCCTCATTATAATGCTACTCCGTCACTGCTTTCGCCTCATTGTCATTAAGTTGTCATCTCAACAAAATATTAATCATGATATCGTCCAGTTGGTTCTTCAGGGAATTCATTTATGCTGAATGCGACATCTTGGTTCGTAAGCGTGCTAAATTTAACCTTCACATGATATCATTTAACCATTATTCTCCTTGTATTTTATTCAATTACTCACCTTTTTATCTATTTATTTATTAAATTACCAATTCCTATATTTTTCTTTCTAATAACTGTCATTTGTTTTTTTTCTGTATTTCCTATTACCTTCTGTTACTTCTTTCGAATGAACACCATATTCGTTGGAAGCCAAATCATTACACACAAAAATTCTCTTCGAGATAGATTACAGTAATAATCCCAGACGCGGCCATTCCTCTCCTTCGATTAATGCTGACTCTATCTCTCAGGCATTTGAACAAAGGTCCTTTGTCTTCCACAAGAAGAAAAACGAAGAGGAGAACTGGTTGAGATAAAAGAGCTTTCTGATATATGGATCGATCTGAGATTTAAAATTCGTTTGGGTGGTTCTAAAAAAAATTTCCTATTAAACTTATTTCGTCTTTAAGTGAGTGTGAGAAATGTATGATTGAAGGCAATTCTGTCCTTAATGTTTTCGTAATTTACTTAATTTATTTCCATTTATTTATTAATTTTGTTAATTAATCTTTTAATGAGATCTCTTCTTTCTGTATTCGCCATAACTTTCCGTTACTTCCTTTCTTCATGAACATCATATTCTTTGGAGCTTGAAAGTCCAAGTCAATGAAAAGAGTTCATCTTCTGATAATAATAATAATAATAATAATAATAATAATAATAATAATAATAATAATAATAATAATAATAATAATAATAATAGTATAATACTAATAATAATAATAATAATAATAATAATAATAATAATAATAATAATAATTAATAATAATAATAATAATAATAAAAAAATTATTTTATAAAATTTAGGAACTCAGCTGATTATATCTTTGTGATGA
>NC_087200.1:216621546-216627356 GCF_015104395.2 Macrobrachium nipponense
AATTATATACATACAAAGTAAAACCTTTGTTTCTAATTTCACATTTCGGAAGATAATTGACGCTGTTCGGTTAAAGGAGAATGTACTGTGAAGAAATGAAGAAAAGCATATCTTCATTTCTTACGAGACTAACACCTATATCACTACCAAATCTGAACATCATATAATTTCCACTTCTCCCCAATATTCACTTTCCTCTTTGAGAGTCGTGGAAGATTTCGACAGCTAATTAATTTTATTCAAGCGTTGAATTCCTTCCTTCTGGTGACCTCAGTCTATATTACGGTTCTCTATATATCAAGAGTAATTGGACTTCGTTGTAAATGGAGATTTACTGTAATTATTTCTCTCTTGAGCTAATTAAGCGAAGAGGGGTTTTAAGTATTTCAAGTAGGGGTGGTTCCTTGATCTGATGTTTACGTAAATGATATAGAAAATGTACTCATCTGAATTGAATGATATTGTTATCAACTTCCTGTAATTATTAAAGTATTCCTTTAATTACACAAATGAGATAGCATAGCGATAAATTAGTTTGGCCTCTCTGACAGGCTAATAAAACTTATCTAGATTCAAAAACAAAGGGGAAAAACTAAAGAAACATTAGATTTAACCAAGTTCACCATGGTAAATATGGGTAAAATAGTAATCCAGTATTATAAATTTTTTTCACCCTAGATGATGGTGTTCATCATTAATTAATCATGAAATAATTGGTTATAATTATGTTATTGGTTACCAAATCGAAATTAAAATCATAATATCAATGAAATTAGTGATATGTAAAGACAAATGTTACATGAACTCCATTTTCCATTTTGCTTCACTGAGCTCGCAACTGCAAGTAACAAGTCCCAGGTGATTGGACCATTACAGTCCACGTAGGTATTTATAACCTTCGCTGGACGTCCACTAGGCATTATAGCAACAGGGCACCTTGCATTCTAGAATCCCTATGAGAGTAATTCAAGATTTGGTTGGTTGTGTCTTGCAGGAGGTTGAATCCAATCTAGTGCGAGATGGATATTGCAATATTCGTGAATTTGAGTATTTATTTATTTTTACTCAGATTTCTTCATGTGTTTGTAGAAGTGAAAACAGTACTCACTTGGTGATATAGTTATTTAATTTTCTCAAATGTTTGTAGTAGAATCTTAAATTTTATAATCAAATTATTTAACTTTGTAGACGGGAAAGCAGTACTCCACTTGTTAGTTTTATAAGAGTAAGATTCCAGTAGAGAAATCATAGAAGGAACTTAGAGATCATGAATTCTCTTAACTGAAGATATCAACTAGTTTATGGAGCGTTTATGGAGTGAGTAATAACTTACTCCAGAAATTGTGGAGCGATCCATTAACCCTGCTGTCAGCGAATCGAGGTAGACACCTCGTGTCTCCAGAATTCGTTGGCGATTCCTAGGAGGAATTGGAATATAATCTGAAGTGGAATTGAGACCTCATTAAGATTCCCCGTTCCAAGAAGTTTCCTGGGGAGAGAGATAATGACCATGTGGGATTAGAAACTAAGGATTCATTCATCTGTGAGACATTATAATCATCGTATTCCTTGTCAATATCTGGGTATTTCGGAAGGCTGTTTTAAGGTAGGATAACTTTTAGAAGGTATAAAGCATAAATGTTAACTGTTTAATTATTGTAATATGTTATTCCATATATGTGAAAGGTCTCTCTCTCTCTCTCTCTCTCTCTCTCTCTCTCTCTCTCTCTCTCTCTCTCTCTCTCTCTCTCTGCCTACTTTCTAATTCCTTCGAGCATCACCATCAATTTTCTTCATGATGGTTATTCATTAGTAATTTAATGCATATGAGTATTCTGTTCGCAAGTGAGGATGAAATTGAAGAGTCTTCATTTAAAGAAAAAAAAATAATAAAGACAGTTGGGATTACATTCCATCAGAATTCCTGTGCACCTGTGTCTCTCTCTCTCTCTCTCTCTCTCTCTCTCTCTCTCTCTCTCTCTCTCTCTCTCTCTCTCTCTCTATCCTAAATAATAACAGAAAGCCCCTCTCATGCTAGGCAAAGCTAACCGATCTACATACATTTCCCATAAGTACCTCGGGAGTGACAACAAATTTGAGTCAATTAATCTAACAGCTGTGGGAATAATCAAGCCATTTTACTGGCAAAACGGTGGATTGTGTTCACATACTTTGCGTCAATTATGTGGCGGGATAATTGATTTTCATAGACATCCAGAGGCCGTTGTTTCCATTCATTGTATCAAACAATTGTCCTGTCGCACACATGATAGTGGTTATGTAATTTTCATATTGATAATGACCCTTCATGGGTCATAAATTTCAGTAACGTTGCTAACAGTGTTTGTTTTTGGGCGCTGTTTAGTGATATATCCCCTAATTTATTGTCCGTTGGTTGATATGGTGGAAAGCCGGTTATGCCCCATGGGTTTATGAAAAATATGAATATATTCATTGATGTAATGCAAATGAACTTCACGGAAACGAAACCTAATATTTCCATATGTTAATCTTTCAAATATAAACATTAGAAATGGAAAAAGAAATTATGATAAATAAAAGAAAACTATTTTTAAAGTATTATTTAAAGCACAGCAAATAAACTGTTAACAAATGGAACAAAGAAAATATTTCAAGTTTTCCTAATCAATCGAACACAAATTAGGTGTTGTCCACCAAGTGACAGATGATGAACTTGAGAAGCCAGTAACACGAGTCAAGATATTTAGAAAGCCATCGGTCTGCAATGTAGATCCGCCTTGCCCATGTAATGCATAAGTAAATATAGTCAACTAGTGTTTACAACCTTTTTGGAATGATAGAGATAGATAGATAAATGGGCAGGTAGGTATGTAGAGAGAGAGAGAGAGAGAGAGAGAGAGAGAGAGAGAGAGAGAGAGAGTACGGTGTACTGACTTTATATGAAAATGTTTATAAATGACATACTTTCCAACACTAGTTTGCATTTAATAGAATGGCTTTCGTTGTTATTTCGTTTTAATATTTACTGTTTAACATTTCATTTGATACAAGTAATATTCATGATTTCAAACGTAATATTACTTGATATGAAGGCGGCATTGTGATAATAATATAATAATAATGATAATTCTTTATCTCCAATATTTACATTGGGTATTCATAAGATATAAAACTACAATTAGTAAAATTATCTCACAAATAATTAGAATATTTGTTATTTTAGACACACAAAAGTTGTTTAAGAATCAACAAATCGGCTAAAACTTAGTAATTAATAAAATTCATCAGTAATAAAAGAATATCATAATATTAGAAAGCATTTAATTTTAATATAGTGAGTAAAAATTATTCTTCTTGAATATTAAAATACATTTTCACAGACCACATAAGTTGTGTTAAAAACAAGTCCTGTACAAATAGTATTAAAATAACACAAGTAAATCAAATAAGCATGCTAGTTATAAGAACTAAGGAAATCTTTAATTTGTAAATAAAAGCCATCTTATCCATAAGTATTATCTAAAACTAATTCCAACATCTATAAAAGTACAGTAGTGCCTTCAAAAGCATTTTTAATATGACAATTAAGCATAACGTTCGGTAAAACTTACAGTAATCGGAACAATTTAAAATTAGGTTTTCTTTAAGTATACATTAAAGCAGCGAGAGAGGATTTTTGTTTAATTGTGCCAGGTACTTTATTGTAAAATGCTGGGCCTCGAATACTATAAACTGGCGGGAGCCTGTCTCTGTTTTCGCCCTTTCTACATACAGATTTTCATGCTGTCGAGTAGAAACGCCATTAACTGCGTGTACTGTTGGAAAATCATATAACCATTCAGGAGTTATTTTTCGTATTGTTTTGAATACCAAATTACAGACATCTATGGTATATTTGTCTTTTATCTTTAACCATTCTAATTTTTTGAGGGAAAGGAAGGGATAGTGGTCATGTTTTTTTACAATACCAACAGCCACTCGCGGATCGTGCGGCAATTTTTTTTTTATTTTTTTGAACCCTTTTCATTTGTGTAGAGCCATTACTATCCCCAAATTCTTAAACAGTAGTATATTATACTCATAGCCAGCGACTGAACAACTATTTTACTCGTAGAGAATCAAATGAATCTTTTACTCTATTTAAATTTATAAATTAAAGTACCCATTACTTTCTTATAAATTTCATCTGTATGCGTTTCAAACGTCATATATCTGTCAAAATAGACCCCTAGATTTTTTACAGCTTTCATGGTTTTAATCATATTTCCATTAAAATCTATTTGCATATTGTCTCAATTTCTGATATATATTGTCGGGAACCTATTAAAATGAATTGTGTTTTTTTCTCATTAACAAGCAAACCATTAGTTAAGAAGTAGTATTTGGCCTTCTTTAGTATGTATTCTGCCATATGAATTAGTTCGTCAATTTCATTTACATTTCCTTCAATTAAGATCTGGGTGTCGTCGGCATATTTGGATGACGAAATAACAGGATAGTGATTTTACCAGAACCACTGACATATATTACAAAGAGTATTGGGGCCACATTTAAACGTGACTTCCCAAAAGAAACGAAATCAAATCATTTTCCATTGTATTTATTTAAATTTTTTCTACGTTTAAACTGTCAAGTGTTTCTCACATATTCACGAGAAACGATAAAAATGTAAATGAAAAGGGTAAACTATTAAACTTGGAAACAGGAATAAAATTAAAACTCCAGGACGAAAGATCAAAGAGAAATGTAAATTTCAACTCATCTCTTTTTCTTCACAGGACAGCCGAACGCTGATGAATAATCTAAACGTTTCTTAATTGCAGACTGAAGGAGTCAGCGATTTCCGAGGTGGGTTTAATGATTTCGAGTGAATGCGAATTCCTTCGTTTGGAGAGACATTCCCACCGGACATCTCCTCAAGAAACTCAATTTAAATCTGAACATAAATGTATTCAATCTTTCAAGATTCATTTTCAATTCTCGTTTAAACGTCCTCACTCGGGAAACTGAGTTTGGTGTTTATTTATTTACTTTTTATTTCATTAGTATCTTATTCTGGTTGTTTGTCGTCTTTATGGATATTAATATTCTTAAATCGTTGTTAGTATCTGAATGCACTAACATCTGCATGCACAGCTTTCATCTGAAGTGCAAACTCTGATATGTCAGATTCGTAATTTATTTTGCATCATCTTAATAATGTTCTAGTTTTTTTTTTATTTCAGTAATATTCCCCTGAATAAAATCATCTTAAGTAATGAGTAAAGTTACATTAGAAATCTGATTATAATGGATACGTTCTTGTGCAAAATTACCTTTTTTCATTTATGAGCATGCTATAAACTGATGTCATGTTGAATGGATTTTTTAAAGTATGGAATATATATACATATATATATATATATATATATATATATATATATATATATAGATTATATATATATATATATATATAATTTATTTTTTTTAGATAGTTTGGACGATCATGATGATATGAGAAGCCTAATTATACCCAAATATGTCAACATACATTTGACAATAATGCTCATTCAGATATCGGCATCCGTTTATCATTTAGTTTTATTTCATTCACATGAATGTTATTGAATGAACAATCTTGATCCTATATAAAAATTCTTTTTATTGAAGAAGAAAAATGAAAAGTGTAAACTGAAAAGTGTTGCAGTAAAATTTCATAATCTAAGGAAGGGTAATTTACTTTTTTAGTATTTAAGACGTTTTAGATCATGAAAAAATTTTTAAATATTATCAATTTTCCTTTAGAATATAAAAGAACATTATTTTGATTAGATGAAACCTATTAAATT
>NC_087200.1:216627856-216653770 GCF_015104395.2 Macrobrachium nipponense
AATACGCAAGAAGAGATTTCAAATGCTCCCTTGCATTTGTAGAAAAAGCGAATTCTATTATAGCAATTAAACGAGAGGAATCTTCTAGTCCACCATTACTCGACTAAAACCTTAGTATTTATAATTTGCTTTTTTTGTCTATCAGAAATTTAAACTGAAAGGATTGCTATATACATAGTCAACAAGGATTTTGCTGTTCTTTCGTTAATCGTAAGCTAAGATTAGGCGATATGCATATAGAACCTTATGCAATTATCATCAACCGTTTTATCCAGTAGACATACATACATATATACACACACACAAACACACCAACACACACACACACACACACACACACATCAAATTTAACCAATTGGCAATATATAGTTTTTCCATCTAATCCTTCTGTGTATAAATACATAGACAAGTGTCTGAAACATAAATACATATTTCTTCGCATATGTTTCAATAGCAGGAGACTTTTATTGCATTGGGCTGCGTCTATTGACTTTCTCAGTGACCTATGAATAAATTGAAACAAATCCCGCCGATGGGGGCTCTAGAGAAGCCCGGGAGAGAGAGAGAGAGAGAGAGAGAGAGAGAGAGAGAGGAGAAGAGAGAGACTGCAACAGGTGCACAGGAATTCAAATGAAATGTAATCCCAACTGACTTTATTTTTTTTTTCTTTAAGTGAAGCCTCTTGAATTTCATCCTCACTCGCGAACAGAATACTCATATGCATTAAATTACTAATGAACAATCATCATGAAGAAAATTGATGGTGATGTTCGAAGGAATTAGAAAGTAGGCAGAGAGAGAGAGAGAGAGAGATGAAATAAGAGAGAGAGAGAGAGATAGACCTTACAGACCTTACAGACTTACAGTTCGTTCGGGTTGCCCAGGTCCCTCAGTGTGCGCTCTCAATGTCTCCAGAGAGTTGCTAGTACTCTCTTCCGGTATTTTTAATTTTGCATCTTCAATCTTGGATGGTCCTGGGATGCAGTTTAGATTATTTGTCGAGCTATTCTTAAACACATCTACGCTCACTCCTGATATATTCCTCAGATGAGCTGGCAAACGCATTGAATTAGACGGCTGCATTATCGATGCTGGTGCGAAGTGGATTAATGTCCTGTGTGCTTTCCTTATTTTTCCTGGTATAGTTTTGGGCACTATTAATCTACCTCTGCTTGCTCTTTCTGATATTTTTAGTTCCATGATATTTTCTGTTATTCCTTCTATCTGTTTCCATGCTGAATTATCATGTAGCGTTCTCTCTCCTTTCTTAGACTATATAATTTTATTTATTGTAGTCTTCCAGTAGTCTAGGTCCTTAACTTCTTCTATTCTAGCTGTAAAGGACCTTTGTACACTCTCTATTTGTGCAATATCCTTTTGATAGTGTGGGTACCATATCATATTGCAATATTCAAGTGGACTACGAACATATGTTTTATAAAGCATAATCATGTGTTCAGCTTTTTTTCTTGTTTTTGAGTGCCGTAACAACATTCCCATTTTTGCTTTACATTTTGCCAACAGAATTGCTATTTGATCATTGCATAACATGTTCCTATTCATCATCACACCAAGGTCTTTAACTGCTTCCTTAATTGTGATTGTCTCATTATTAGGGTCCCCTATATGCATATAGCTTTTCCTTCTCTGTCTCCATAATTTATTGATTCAAATTTATCAGAGTTAAATACCATCCTATTTACCTCTGCCAATCATATACTTTGTTAAGGTCTCTTTGTAGAGCGTTCCTATCTTCATCACAAGTAATTTCTCTACTCTATTCTTGTGTCATCAGCGAAACTACTCACTACCGAATCCTTAACATTACTGTCTATGTCTTCAATCTAATAACAAACAATATTGCCAGCTAGCACCGTACCTTGTGGCACACCGGATATTACCTTGGTTTCATCCGATTTCTCATCGTTTGCAATAACATATCTGTTTTCTGTTGTGTAAAAAATTCTTTTAACCATCTTCCTACTTTATCTACGATATTGTGTTTTCTAATTTTCTTTGCTAATATATTATGGTCTACTTTGTCAAAAGCTTTTGCAAAGTCTAGATAAACCACATCTGTTTCATTTCCGCTTTTCATATTTTTGAATATGTTCTCACGGTGGACTAACAGTTGGGTTTGTGTACTTTTTCCGGGTACGAAACCGTGTTGTCCTATATTAAACAAATTATTTTTTATTAATGTTTCATAATATTTTTCTTCATTACCCTTTCATACACTTTCATAATATGTGATGTTAGACTCACAGGCCTATAATTACTTGCCTCTAGTCTTGATCCACTTTTGAAAGTAGGGGTGATATATGCTAATTTGTGCTCATCATAAATCTTGCCTGTATCTACACTTTGTCTTAATAATATTGCAAGTGGCTTTGCGATAGAATGAACTACTTTCTTTAACAAAATAGCAGGGACTCCATCCGGCCCTGCAGCAGCTCCATTTTTAATTTCATTAATTGCCTGCACAATATCAGCTTCATTAATTTCTATGTCAGCTAAATATTCACTATTTTCTTCCCTTACTTCTATATCATTATCTTCATTATCTATTCTAGGGGTGAATTCTCTCTTATATCGTTCTGCCAGTATGTTGCAATTTCCTTTTTTTTCATTCGTTAATCTCCCTTCAATTCTCAGAGGGCCTATTTCTATTCTTCTTTTATTCATCTTCTTCGCATATGAGTATAATAGTTTGGGGTTTTGCTTGATATTTAATAGGGTTTTTTCTTCCAAGTCCCGTTTTTCATTTTCTTTTGATTGTTTAATCTTTTGTTCTGCATTTTCTATCTTACTTTTTAGTTCTATATCTTTCCATGCATTTTTTTCTTTTGCAAGACCTTTTTTCCACTTTCTGATTTTCTGGAACAAGATCCTTCTGTCTCTTGGTATGCATGAATGATGTTTACTTTTCTTCTTCGGTATATATTTTTTCCACTATTTTCTCCAATATTTTATATAATATCTCCGTATTTACCCTTATGTCATCACTTACGAAGATGTTATCCCAATCTTTGTTTAATTCTCATTAATTTCTGACCATTTTATATTTTTACTGTAGAAGTTGTATTTTCCATATCCTTCCCCCAACTTTTTCATTCTTGCTTATCTCTATTTTCACTTGCTTTGGAATGAACTGTTAATTCTATGACATTATGGTCTGAAATACTCGCATTATAAACTATTATTTCTTTAACATAATTCATCTCGTTACACA
This sequence comes from Macrobrachium nipponense, assembly GCF_015104395.2. NCBI lineage: Eukaryota > Metazoa > Arthropoda > Malacostraca > Decapoda > Palaemonidae > Macrobrachium > Macrobrachium nipponense. The sequence goes on from NC_087200.1 coordinate 216,631,089, forward strand.
AATACTAGGTCTAAAGTATTTTCCTTTTTCTTGTTGGCAGGTGATTTATTTGTTGAATGTTGTATTCTAGTAGCATATCCTAATAGCTTTTTCAAATTGCCTCTTATCTTCTGCACTACTATTACTCTCTTTTTTATATGTATAAGTACAACCACAATCTCCTATTCGTTCTTTCCATTCTACGAAAGGAAAGTTGAAGTCACCAGATAGGAGAATAGTCCAGCTCCTTGTGATTTCTACATATATCATCCAATTTTTCAATTATTAAGTCAAACTCTTTAGTATTAGGAGGTCTATATATTACTATGTTCATCAATTTTTCTGATTCAAATTCACCGCTATTAGTTCACATTCTGAGTTACTATAATTTCTCATATATTTTTCCTTGTTTTTTGTCTTTCCCATATATTGCGGTTCCCCCTTGATTCCTATTTTTTCTATCTGATCATAAGTTTGGAACCCTTTTATTTGATCATCATTCCAGTCCTCTTGGGAATACAAGGTTTCACTTATATTCATTATATCTATTTTTTTTCTTTTCATTTTGGGTTAGTTCTTCTAAGTACTCTATTTTTCTTTTGAGTTACTCGTAACTAAACCTGCGCATTCATCACTATGATGGTTTGCGTGTTTTCTCCTTCATTTAATAATGGTAGTAATAAGGATTTTCCCATGTCTCTTTCCTGTTTCTGGTATGTTGTTCTTTTTTTTCATTTCCAGAAATTCTGACATTAAAAAATCCAACTTTCCATAATATTTGATCTTCCTTCATCATAATTATTCATTTTGTGTCTGAATCTGCAATTTTTCTCCGTTTCTGCAATATCCTCTTGCATAATAAATACAGTTATTATCTCTTGAGTAGAATTTCGGAGCTGATGCTTTGAAATTTTTTGCTGACACCTCTGCATATCTCATTGGTGGTTTGCTTTTCTCTTTTACCTGATATTCTTGATTTCTCTCTTTATTTGTTTCTTTCTTATTTTGGATTTTATTATTGCTTGGTTGGTTATTTATTTGATTATGATTCATGGCTACAGGGTGCATATATTTGCATTTTTTGTCGAACTTACATCCTTTTCCTTCTTTTAGGTTTTTACATATTTTTGGATGCAGATCTCTGCAATCATCCCCATATCCATCTAAGTATGCACATTTACCATATATTTCATAGTTTTGACATATCTTAGGATGTTTGTAGTAACATCTTTCTCCAAATCTGCAATTCCCTCTTTTCAAAAGGTTGCAGATTTTGTCTTTCTTGTCTATTTTTTCCTCTTTTCCCGTCATTGTGTAGATCTGGGTAGAGCCTCTTCGGGATTTGGCTTTTCTGTTGTCATATCGTAATTTATTTCTTCGTAGGTATGCTGCTTTATTGCCTCATATGTAGTATCAATGAGTATTCTCTGCAATCATACTTTTATCTTGTTCTTTTGTTTTCCTTATTTTTTCTGTCATTTCATTTTTGTTTACTTCTCTTCCGTTTTTCCTCTTCTTCTTTTTCTTCTTCTTCTTCCTCTTCCTCTTCTTCTTCATCTCAACTATTTGTACATTCAATCTTGATTTAATAACATTGTCTATCCATGATAGACATGTTGAACAAAAAATTCTTGTATCTTTTCTCAAATCTTGTATTACCTCAGCACACTGTGGATGGGTCGGAATGTTGCATGCAGCACATTTTCTGATTAGGTTTTGTGGATTGACTATGCTATACCAAACCTTACACAGTTTGCATGCTTTTGGCATTCTTTTTCCTAATGCATCAATTAGGATATTCACAAGATTCACCTTATTCATTTTCTTTGTCGGAATATGTTGGTTTATGTATATTTTCTTTATGAGTCTCTTGACCACTTGGATTTTATTTGGAACTTCTTCAATTATTTTCAAGATGTTTTCATTAGATTTGTTCCAGTTTGAAGGATTATATCCTTCTAATATATCTATGAATGCTTTTGTATCTTTTTGGTTAGGACTGTTGCTGATTTCATAGATGAGAAATGCCAGTTCCCTTCCTGCTACCTCATCGTATTGCGAATCTGCTAAACACGCCAAATTACGCCACCTCTTCCCGCAGTTGGAACTTACTGCCATCTTGTTCTGATTTATAGTATTACACTTGATAAACTAACTTAGAAGACGCTTTATCCTACTATTTTCACACTAATCTTATCACCGATAGTTCACGAACACTTCTAGATATTTCTCAAATTCTAGTCGTATGTTAAACTTGTGATATCTGTTGATTAATCTGACTTCACGCGGGTACGTCTCACCAAGCAAGATGGCTACTACGAGAGAGAGAGAGAGAGAGAGAGAGAGAGAGAGAGAGAGAGAGAGAGAGAGAGAGAGAGAGAGAGAGACCTTTCACATATATGGAATAACATATTACAATAATTAAACAGTTAACATTTATGTTTTATACCTACTAAAAGTTATCCTAACTTAAAACAGCCTTCCGAAATACCCAGATATTGACAAGGAATACGATGATTATAATGTCTCACAGATAATGAATCCTTAGTTTCTAATCCCACAGGGTCATTATCTCTCTCCCCAGGAAACTTCTTGGAACGGGGAATCTTAATGAGGTCTCAATTCCACTTCAGATCATATTCCAATTCCTTCTAGGAATCGCCGACGAATTCTGGAGACACGAGGTGTCCGCTCGATTCGTTGATAGTAGGGTTAATGGATCGCTCCACAATTTCTGGAGTAAGTTATTACTCACTCCATAAACTCGTTGATATCTTCAGTTAAGAGAATTCATGATCTCTAAGCTCCTTCTATGATTTCTCTACTGGAATCTTACTCTTATAAAACCAACAAGTGGAGTACTGTTTTCCCGCCTACAACGTTAAATAATTTGATTATAAAATTTAAGATTCTACTACAAACATTTAGGAAAATTAAATAACTATATCACCACGTGAGTACTGTTTTCACTTCTACAAACACATGAAGAAATCCGAGTAAAAATAAATAAATACTCAAATTCACGAATATTGCAATATCCATCTCGCACTAGATTGGATTCAACCTCCTGCAAGACACAACCAACCAAATCGTGAATTCATCCCATAGGGATTCTAGAATACAAGGTGCCCTGTTGCTATAATGTCTAGTGGACGTCCAGCGAAGGTTATAAATACCTACATGGACTGTAATGGTCCAATCATCTGGGACTTGTTACTTGCAGTTGCGAGCTCAGTGAAGCAAAATGGAAAATGGAGTTCATGTAACATGTGTCTTTACATATCACTAATTTCACTGATATTATGATTTTAATTTCGATTTGGTAACCAATAACATAATTGTAACCAATTATTTCATGATTAATTAATGATGAACCCCATCATCTAGGGTGAAAAAAATTTGTAATACTGGATTACTATTACCCATATTTACCATGGTAAACTTCGTTAAATCCAATGTTTCTTTAGAGGTTTTCCCCTTTGTTTTTGTCTCTAGATAAGTTTTATTAGCCTGTCAGAGAGGCCAAACTAATTTATCGCTATGCTATATATCTCATTTGTGTAATTAAAGGAATACTTTAATAATTACAGGAAGTTGATAACAATATCATTCAATTCAGATGAGTACATTTTCTATTCCATTTACGTAAACATCAGAACAAGGAACCACCCCTACTTGAAATACTTAAAACCCCTCTTCGCTTAATTAGCTCAAGAGATAATTAATTACAGTAAAACACCATTTACAACGAAGTCCAATTACTCTTGAAATATAAAGAACCGTAATATGGACTAAGTTCACCACAAGGCAGGAATTCAACGCTTGAATAAAATTAATTAGCTGTCGAAATCTTCCACGACTCTCAAAGAGGAAAGTGAATATTGGGGAGAAGTGGAAATTATATGATGTTGATCAGATTTGGTAATGATTTGGGTGTTAGTCTCGTAAGGAATGAAGATATGCATTTCTTAATTTCTTCACACTACATTCTCCTTTGACCGAACAGCGTCAATTATCGTCCGAAATGTGAAATTAGAGACAAAGGTTTTTACTTCCTATGTATATGATTATATAATAGACAATGATATTGTAAATGATAACGGTGAAGAAATCCGGAGCAGATAATCCTGGATTCTTACTTTATTTACTAGTTCTGTTTGGTAGTAAATCTTAATGTAGGCTCTTAGTATATAAACAAGAATGCAGAACTATATATGCCACATACTTAATTAAGAGTTTAATTTACAGTACCGTCTAAATAGTTCAAGCATAATAGCCATAGAATTTTTATAAACAAACGTCAATAATTTCGTATTTTCATGAGTTGGGAAACATTTAAGTTTCGTTTCTAAATCCAGACTTGAGTCGACGTAAATTTGATGATTCATTCTATTTTTTAATTCTACATACATAAACTGTGATCTAACAAATATGTCACGATAATGAACTAAATAAGCATATTTAAATGGGTCAGAGTTTACAGACACTCGTCTCACCAACTACTTTAAACGGCACTTAAGAGACTAAAATACAGAATATTTAAGTAATGTTGATCCCTAAAGTGACCGAAGAAAACTAATAATCGAATGATTTAAACTTGGAACAACCTCAGCTTACTTAATAATATTCTAGTGCTCGTGTGATTCTCACTACAGAGCAAAGGTAAACTTATGTATTGGATCTCACAACATTTTCAGTCTTATAATTACGTGTGTCTCTTGAGGAGCAGGTTATACAGTATTTAAAAGATAAACATAAACACACACACACACACACACACACACACTCTCTCTCTCTCTCACACGCATCAATATACACGTGTGTTTGTGTATTTATGTATATTCGTCCATGTGCACATTTTGTCTCGGTTTAATCCTATACAAAAAGCTAAATATGTGACGGTTAATAATCTAAATAATGAATATATCCTGATTAGTGAGATCCCGTATTTTAAAATCTGACTGCCTCGTTGAATTACATCGAGAATTACTTAATGATTAGGAAAGACGGCCTTCAGACAAATAGTAATCCTCCAACCCAAACGGCTCCTGAATATGACTAAGCCAAGCAAAGCCAACGACCTGACCTCTAACTCCCCCGTAAGTAGTTTCAGGCGTCGTGAGGAGCACTTGGGCTCTTTGGAGGAGTCCTGATTTTGACAGCAAGTGGGATGGATCTCAATATTTGATCCTATCGTCTCTCAAATGAATAGGATTTCAAGCTTTATTGTTCAATGATCAGTAATTATAATTATTGGTTTTTGTAAACTCTGTTAAATATTTTATTTCCTGCTTAAGGAAAATGTTGTGGAATATTCATGAATTAAAATTGCTATCGTAAATATCACCCTTAATGAGAAATTATTTACCAGTTTTGTATATGAGGTAACCTCAAAAATGAGAGCATCGTTATTGGATTATATATGACTGTTAATTGTTTTCTAAACATACTTGACAACACGATTATGGTAAATAATTGATTATCAGTCTAGGATATTGATCCTCTCATTGTCAAACTGTTATCAATTCAATTTAAATGCATTGCCCCTTTCTCAATTCTGAATTCATGCAATAAAACAGGACCATCTGGAAAGGACTAAGGGTTATATTTTTTAGATACAACAATACATTGGAAAAACAAAATCTACGCCCTACTGACGATGACACAATTTGAAATTTTAATAACTAACATTATTGATTATTAAATGAATCAATTAAAATATAAATAAATATATCAGACGAATACACTTTTGATTTGATTTCATAAAGAAAACTAGAATTTTTTTTTCTTGAATGTAGACATTATTTAAGCATGAGAAAACAGTATGTAAGATATTAAGTTTATATGGTATAGACGATGAATAGTTCAAGGGGAAGAAAAATAATGAAGTTGCCAAAACTCAGAAGGCTTTTGTTTTGTTACATTAAGCTAAATATACTGCGTACGTCATCGTAGACAAATTATGATAATTTTAAGACATGATATTTCTTCTCCCTTTGCCTGAATTTATTTTGCAAAATTAGAATAGTTAATTATGCTACGTTTATCTGAATCACTATGTATCACATATTTCTCTACATTTCTATCTCTTATCTGTAATTTATTTCGCCTCAAAAGCAGACACATATTTTTTGTGACTTTCAATGTTTATTTTATTGTAAGCAAATAAATAAGCAATTCACAGGCCTATGTATTGATGTAATTCTATTAAAAAAATCAATGAACAGATATCATCTCTCTGGTCTTGATCGAAAGTCTTATCATTCTCTTGTATAATATTTGGACTGAACCAAATGTTATTCATATCCACTATATTCAGATAAACCCAAGAACTATTTCAGCCAAAATTTAGTTATCAATGGCAGCTGGTATATGTAAAAACCATAGCCTTCAAGAATAAAAACAGAATATTTTATGATATAGACAAATTATTCTAATTGATAATATAAACGCTGGGATACATTGTCAGTCTGTAAAAATAACCTGCTTTTAGTCTACTCTGGTTTTTCCAAATGAAGATTATCTCTTCTCATATCGGTGCAAAATTCATTTTTAGAAGAGGAATTAAAAAATAAACGTTTCCTTTGTATGGCTTCAGAAAAATTACAGAGCGAAGTCCCGCATGAAAATGTGAGGTTGGGAAATTGAAGAATATCTGTAAATAAAAAAATCTAACTGTCTGGTTTACGGAAAAAATAATGTTGTTAAAAATACTTTCGAAACACAAATAAAAGCCGGAATTTAAGGATGCAGAACCAATTCTCGTACGAAAATATTAGCTGGGAAAGCTGAAAAATCTCTCTATATATAAGCGAAAATGGAGCGTTTCTGAAAATAATAGTAATATAATGTTAAAAAATACTTGCGATACACAAATGAGTGACGGAATTTAAGAAAGGATTTTTGCCTTTTCAAATTATTATCAGTGTTTTGTTATGATTTGCATTGTCACACAGAACGCACGACTTTAATCCGAAATCTTACGGAGGAATTTGTTTGTATGAGAATGATTTGTATTTATTTACAAACTCCCGTGATTTTGTGAGGAGCCACTGACATGAAAGTTTAAGTTACAACTGAAATAAATATTGGTCGAAATAGATATTTCAGATACAAATAACTGCATGTACTCATCCTAAATATATATACGTTAAGAATGTAAGATCGAATTTTTTTTTTTTATTAAATTACTGTCCATTACCACAGCAACAAGGCAGTGGAAAACTGCTAGTCATTTCAAATTTACTATGAGAGAGAGAGAGAGAGAGAGAGAGAGAGAGAGAGAGAGAGAGAGAGAGAGAAGGTAGTATGACAGTTTGAATCACATAATGACAGCTAGATCAAAGCATACATTGTCTATAGCCACAAACCATAAGGCGAAACAAAACTCCATCATACCAAGGATATACGAAGGAGAACGAAATGGAGAGAAAGAGAGAGACCAAATATTATACTAATACTATGCAAATCAGAGTACGAGTCGGGAATTTTCCCTTTCTCTCAGTGCCTTTGAAAAATGGAAACATATGTCTCGAAGTTTTGGGAGAAAAATCCCGCGACCTCCTCAGTATTCAGGAAGTATTTTCCTGATCATATTATCTCCTTATTGTCTCACATTGGGGACTTTCTGAAGAGAGAGTGGCTGCTTTGAACGCAGTTACATTGTCCAATATTTTCAGTCTCCTTTCTTTTCAAAGGTTTTTTCGTACCTTTGAACCACACACACTCACACACACACACACACACACTCACAATAGTATATCATTATTAGAGATATTAAAACAGTTGTTTTTATTCTACTTCATTTTATCTTTTTTTTTTAAATAAATAGAATTTGCTTTGTGGTAAACAATGTGATTCTTTTTTATTTTTGCATTTTTCAGTTAACTAAACATCAGTCTGTTTTGGTTTATTAAAACATAAAAAATAGGGTTGGTTTTTTGCTTAGATAAACATTTCTCAGCACAACATTTAAAACTACAAAATATAAAAATCTGTTCAAAGAATTTAGCGAATACTTTTATGCAATTCAAACTGATAATTTTACCGAACTATTGGAAAGCGGATACAATGCTTTTTTATGATGATGCTGTATATTTATTCTAATAACAGATAAAAAAAATATACTTGTCCTTGACTTAGCCTAAAAAGTGCGCAAGTATTACAAAGTGTTATTCCTAACGTGTTATTGGAAACCAATGTTATTTCTCCGTCTCAATTGGCAATCTCTCTTCTCCCAAATTATACAACAACCATGTGTCGTCTCTAGTTATTAATTCGATCATTATTTTCATCTAATATATATATATATATATATATATATATATATATATATATATATATATATATATATATAAATGGTATTTTTGCCACGAAGGAAAAAAATGAAAAATCGAGTTAGCCGAATACTTTCGGTCCAATTCGGACCCTTTACTGAGGCCTCAGTAAAGGGTCCAAATAGGACCGAAAGTACTCGGCTAACTCGTTTTTTCATTTTTTTCATTCGTGGCAAAAAATACCTTTATTTATACATTAGCATCACGTTTTATATATACTTCGTGATCAAGTTATTCATATATATATATATATATATATATATATATATATATATATATATATATATATATATATATATATATATATATATATATATATATATATATATATATATATATATACTATATATATGATATATATATATATATATATATATATATATATATATATATATATATATATATATATATATATATATATATATATATATATATATATATATATATTATATATATTATAGTATATATACTAACAACATAGAAACATTATTTTATTTTAACACAGCAAATCATATGAAGTAAGAAAATGTTCCTGATTTTAAAAATATATACCAAAAAAAGATTATTTTCTTTCCAAAACTGACAATAAAAATAAATGCAAATTTTTGGTGGTAGTTCATATTTTGTGCACTGTTTGCATTTTACAAATATTTTGTAAATAGTGAATTCTAAGAAAATGAGAGCTTTACAGTTAAACATACATAGAAGTAGCTTTAATATTTCAAATCCCATTTACTCAGATTGATAGTGAACACAAGCTGGTTTAACATTCGACGGGTGCCTTTGAGAAACTGAGGAGTGGGTAATTTTTTATCACATCTTCTTTTGAGAAAGAGTGACAGTCCTCTTCATCAACTACAAATGATGGCCTCCAACCCAACGCCAAAACCAACTTGGCTTGAAATCTTTATAAGGAAACAGCCTTCATAGCCATCATTATGAATGACATCAACACGGGAAATGTAGAGTAAAGAACGAGCTTTGCCATCTACTTTAGTTATGACAAAGTCACCTTCAACAATATCATCATCATTCTGTTCTCCATCAGAGTTATCCTCCAGTATTAACTGCATGTCAACATCATCTTCATCATCAGAAGATGGCAGAGTTTCCGGAGTCTGTTTTCGACATTTTGAAACATTATTTTCTGCTGCTTTGCACTTCATTTCATTGCGAACAGGAGTGTCTGGAATGAGAGGAATAGCACCCCCAAAACAGAGCAGAGGCTGGCAGACCAAGTAAGGAACATAAAGAAAAAGAACTTGCTCTCCCCAACAGAAAGAGAAGAACTGGAAAGGGAAATGTCACACGACAACGAATTACACGAAGACGAACTGAGAGACGATGCCACAGAAGACGACAGGAAGAATGAGGTATCAAACAACGACACACGAAGAAACACCGACGAAGTAACAGAGAGGACGGAATGGGTAGAAAAGATTAGACAATGGATGGAGCCAGATACAGAGAGAACAAAGATCCCCTCCATGAAAACCTGAAACACCAAGAAATTAAGGGAGAAAACAAGTGAGGTCAATGAAATAATGGGCATAATACACACCACCAGTATCACAGAAACAAATAACTTGGTATATGCAGGAGCAAGATTAGTAGCAGAACTGATGGGGATTCCAACACCAACACCACCAGCACAACCAACCCAACAGAAACCAAAACAGCAACCTCCTTGGAAAAGGCACCTGGAAAAGCAAATCATGGTGATGAGATCTGACTTTGAGTTAAACTGAAAGAGATGGCAGAAAAAAAGGCTAAGAAGCAAGAAAACAAGGGAGGAACTCAACGAGAAATACAAAGTCAAGATAGGGGACTAAACAACAACAATAGAAGATGTAAAACAGAGGCTTAAGGCCAAAGCACATAAGATCCAACGGTATATGAACAGGAATAAGGGATACCAACAGAACAAACTATTCAGAACCAACCAGAAAAGACTATACAGCCAACTAAGAGGGTAAGACAACCACCCAGAAATTCCTGAAGCCGAACCAAGTAAGAGACTCTGGGAAAACATATGGAGTAATCCGGTATCACACAACAAACATGCAACATGGCTCCAGGAAGTCAAGGAAGAAGAAACAGGGGGAATAAAACAAAGAAAGCCCTAGGTCCCGATGAAGTCCATGGATACTGGCTCAAAAACTTCAAGGCCCTACACCCACGAATAGCAGAACAACTCCAGCATTGTATCTCAAATCACCATGCACCCAAATGGATGACCACAGGAAGAACATCCTTAGTACAAAAAGACAAGAGTAAGGGAAATATAGCCAGTAACTACAGGCCTATCACCTGCCTACCAATAATGTGGAAGTTACTAACAGGTATCATCAGTGAAAGGCTATACAACTACCTAGAGGAGACAAACACCATCCAACACCAACAGAAAGGTTGCAGAAGGAAGTGTAGGGGCACAAAAGACCAGCTCCTGATAGACAAAATGGTAATGAAGAACAGTAGGAGAAGAAAACCAACCTAAGCATGGCATGGATAGACTATAAGAAAGCCTTCGACATGATACCACACACATGGCTGATAGAATGCCTGAAAATATATGGGGCAGAGGAAAACATCATTAGCTTCCTCAAAAATACAATGCGCAACTGGAATACAATACTTAAAAGCTCTGGAATAAGACTAGCAGAGGTTAATATCAGGAGAGGGATCTTCCAGGGCGACTCACTGTCCCCACTACTCTTCGTAGTAGCCATGATCCACATGACAAAAGTACTACAGAAGATGGATGCCGGGTACCAACTCAAGAAAAGAGGCAACAGAATCAACCATCTGATGTTCATGGACGACATCAAGCTGTATGGTAAGAGCATCAAGGAAATAGATTCCCTAATCCAGACTGTAAGGATTGTATCTGGGGACATCAGGATGGAGTTTGGAATAGAAAAATGCGCCTTAGTCAACATACAAAAAGGCAAAGTAACGAGAACTGAAGGGATAAATCTACCAGATGGAGCAACATCAAACACATAGATGAAACAGGATACAAATACCTGGGAATAATGGAAGGGGGGGATATAAAACACTAAGAGATGAAGGACACGATCAGGAAAGAATATATGCAGAGACTCAAGGCGATACTCAAGTCAAAACTCAACACCGGCAAAATATGATTAAAAGCCCATTAAACAGCTATGGGAGGCAAGTTGCCAGTTAAATCAGATACAGCACAGGAATTTAGTGGAATGGACGAATGAACTCCGCACCATAGATCAGAAAACCAGGAAACATATGACAATACACAAAGCACTACACCCATGAGCAAATACGGACAGACTATACATAACACGAAAGGAAGGAGGGAGAGGACTACTAAGTATAGCGGACTGCGTCAACATCGAGAACAGAGCACTGTGGCAATATCTGAAAACCAGTGAAGACGAGTGGCTAAAAGAGTGCCATGGGAAGGAAGGACTAATAAAAGTAGACGAAGACCCAGAAATATAACAGAGACAGGAGAATGACAGACAGAACAGAGGACTGGCACAACAAACCAATGCACGGACAATACATGAGAACAGACTAAAGAACTAGCCAGTGATGACACATCGCAATAGGCTACAGAGGGAGAGCTAAAGAAAGAAACTGAAGGAATGATAACAGCGGCACAAGATCAGGCCCTAAGAACCAGATATGTTCAAGAACAATAGACGGAAATAACATCTCTCCCATATGTAGGAAGTGCAATACGAAAATGAAACCATAAACCACATAGCAAGCGAATGCCCGGCACTTGCACAGAACCAGTACAAAAAGAGGCATTGATTCAGTGGCAAAAGCCCTCCACTGGAGCCTGTGCAAGAAACATCAGCTACCTTGCAGTAATAAGTGGTACGAGCACCAACCTGAGGGAGTGATAGAAAACGATCAGGCAAAGATCCTCTGGGACTATGGTATCAGGACGGATAGGGTGATACGTGCAAATGGACCAGACGTGACGTTGATTGACAAAATCAAGTAGAAAGTATCACTCATTGATGTCGCAATACCATGGGACGCCAGAGTTGAAGAGAAAGAGAGGGAAAAAATGGATAAGTATCAAGATCTGAAAATAGAAATAAGAAGGATATGGGATATGCCAGTGGAAATCGTACCCATAATCATAGGAGCACTAGGCACGATCCCAAGATCCCTGAAAAGGAATCTAGAAAAACTAGAGGCTGAAGTAGCTCCAGGACCTCATGCAGAAGAGTGTGATTCCTAGAAACGGCACACATAGTAAGAAAAGTGATGGACTCCTAAGGAGGCAGGATGCAACCCGGAACCCCACACTATAAATACCACCCAGTCGAATTGGAGGACTGTGATAGAGCAAAAAAAAAAAAAAAAAATAATAATAAAAATGATTTTATAAAATTTGAGAACTCAGTTAATTATATCTTTGTGATGATTCCATAAATTTATCACATCACTTTACTTATCAAAACATTTTATTTCATTCTGTGATTTTAGGAGATTTAGGCTGTCAAGCTAAACACTGGGGCACTTCTGGCCAATTCAGCGCACAGGACATGAAAATATATCAAATTCAAAAAAAATGTTCAAAGTGTCCTTGATTATTATGAAAGAATAGTACTCAGAATACCAGAGAACGTTTGTTAGGTTAAGAATAATCTTTTGGAATAGCATTGCATGCTCATATCTTTGGGGAAGTTTGCATCAAATATCTTCCCAATTAATTAGAATTTCCTTGCACATTTCCTTTCATGCAATCACACACACACACACTCTCTGTCACACACACACACACACAGAAAGAGAGAGAGAGAGAGAGAGAGAGAGAGAGAGAGAGAGAGAGAGAGAGCTCCTTCAAATCTCTTACCAATTCAACGAATCTCATTTCGTTTGTTTTTTCTAGAATTTCAAAGGAGCCAAATATCCTTTTACCACATTCTAGATTCAACTTTCAGATGCAAGTTCTCAGCGATAATGAGCTTTCAGTTATTTCCAGCTAATCAAAGAATTTGGATGATAACGTGAAGTAATCTTTGCTGGATATAAATACAGCGTCCGAGAAAATCACTTTCATTACTGAGGACAAATTGGTAAATGGTTTCACATACTTTATGAGCTTGTATTCAAAAGGTTACTAAAGTAGCCAGAGGGAGGAAGAAATATATTTCCATCTTATCTTATGAGAAGGTCACTTCAATCTTTACCAAAGGCAAATGATGTCTTGATTTCCATCATCTTGAAAAGCTTGATTTAATTACATACTCGTAAGATTAGGCTGTCCATAGAATACTTGCTCTTATATTTAGTTTTTTTTTTCATTTTTGTATTTTGAACTAAGTTACTAGATTCTGCCTTCATCTCAAAGGTATTTATTTTGGAGAAATTACTCGTATTCGTATAATATGGAAAAATCCTAGTTTTCTTAACTTGCATTGTTACGAATGAGAATACAGTTCTGAACTTCAGGTATGCATAATAAAAATACGAGAAAATGAGTTTATGTAAGCCTTATACGCTATATCTTACTTTGATAACAGTGCTTCTTTATCAGTAAACATATGCTCTTTCTTGAAGCCCTTATGAAGTAATTATTAATCAAATTGACTATTATAAAAGATTCAATAGTAGATAATCATTCTTACTGCAATGCTGAAAATAAAAAAAAGTAGGTGACAAAACATGAGTAAAACGGCAATGCTATTGAGTTTTAATATATTAAGTCATTTTGAAAAAGGTCCATATTGTATTAAAAATAAAAATTAAAAAATACAAGTTAATATAGAAAATGCTAAAGATTGCATCGCAGCAGGGAACTAGTAACAAAGAGAGTAACTTTCAAATGTAGAATCTGCTTTCATAAGTTCACTTCACACGTAAAAGTATTGGCTAATTTCTTGTGATTGCTAATATAGTGAACAGGCTAATAAAATGGCAATATATACTACTAGCTAATATAAGTACATGTCAGTTATTTGGTAAAATCGTTAAAGAAAAAAAATAAATGTAAGCATGAATTTTTACAAAACTTTCTGAAACAACCATCAACAGTAAATCAACAGAGGAGTCTTTTCTCCTCCACTCGAGTCAAAACCTTTTGAGGGAATATTCCCAGGTAGACAATGTAGTACCAACCTGTAATTTAGAGGAAAATATGAGGCTAAAAAAGAAGCATCTTAAAGTCTGTACTTGGCAGATATGAACATCATCATTCCCCACCGCCCCCCGCCTCTCCCCCAACTTTGAAATTGTAAGCCTCATAATAAAGTCTGATCCAGCGTAAATATCGGGTTAATTAGGCCCTATGCCATCCTTCCTCTGAAGGTAGTTTGATTAGGGCGGTGCCTGTGGTTATAGAAACTTTGTTTTTTGGAGACATTCAGATGTACCAGATGTACAGAGAAATTGCCAGTAAAGTTCATAACATCTTTGATAAGTAATGATTAAAATTATGTGTGTTTAAGTTATCTGCCGTGATTAAAATGGCTTTAGGAAGTTGGAAATCTTTAATTTTTGCTTGGCCACCATGTCAAGAACACAACGTTTTCATGGTTAAGAGGGCGGGGAGGGGGGGGGGGTAGTGGTTTAGGGGCGGAATGCTTTGAAATACACCTCGCAAAAAGATTGGAGACGGATTTTGAAGAAAATCAGATAATCTTCTGATTTCGGTGCTTTACCAAAAGTTTTATGTTCCTTACATAAGATCACAAAAGAATAAGATATAAGAATATCCAACTGAATTCCTATATTATGTCCCAAGATAATCAGTGCATAACACCTTTAGGATACTATAGTACCTATTTTGGAAAAAGTTTGCCATTTTTTCACTCACAGCCAAAGATCTCCATAAATTAATAAAGAGTACAGAAGCCATGATGCAATGTTAGGAGTGCAATCTGTGAGTGCCACTGTTCTCTTAAAACCGTGTTGGCACCCACACCTGTGTGTTGCCTGTTCCAGAAACAAGAGGTCGGGTATTGAACAACCATGTTAGGGGCTTTGAATTCAGTCGTTAAGAGAAACCTGGAGATATGGAATGTCAACAAAGCTTTTTAGAAGCAACAAGAGATTTATTGCGTTGAATTTAAAACATTTCAGGGCATAAGTATATTTTCTATTCAAATATAATTAATTTTTAATTTCTGATAAATGAGCTTGACAGAGAGAGAGAGAGAGAGAGAGAGAGAGAGAGAGAGAGAGAGAGAGAGAGTAGCACTCTACTTAGCTAAACCTTCCCTTCGTAATCAAATAATATCCTCCTTTCCATGACAGTGCTCTTGCCAAAAAATTGCTTTAATTAAGAGGTGACCTTATTTATTTCAGGAGTCTAATGGGACATTCCTCTTTACCGAAATCCCTGGATAAAGCAGCAGTAACAAATGGCAACACAAACCACGCCACGGAAAAGGAGCTTTTTGTATAAGAGAGAAGTATTGGGGCTATAATTCCCACCCACACCCCCACACCCCAACCCTCCCCCACCACAAAGTAACATTATGTTGTAAGTACACATTTTAGTGGATATCCTAATGCCTTATTTTCTTTTATATCGATCCCATGAGGGGACGAAATTGCTTCTTCTGCCTTCTTCCGAAATATCTCTTGTTTCTTAAAAAAAGTAATTGATAAGAACCATAAAGTTTTCTATTATATTTTACTAAAACATAACTGAAGCTTAATAATCATGATACGAAGAAAGATCTTTACCATAAAGAACATTATAATATTAAACTCAATTATAATATTAACCCAATAACTGCAAATGACTCGTAGATATATCTGACAGTAATTATGCACTAAAGTCTAGACCTAAGCGGTATCTATATCTATTAATATATCTATAAATACTGCGTAATGAAAGGCAAATTGAGGCCAGCGAAATTACTCCTATATTTTTCTCCTAATAGATCGCCTGTATTTTGCCTGAGAATTTAATGATAAGTTATAATTACGCAGAGAAACTTTCGAATGCTGTAACTTAGTACAGTAATGATTCCAGATGAGGATTCAGCCTTTTGCGCTGAATACCCCAGATATTTGTCTTCACTTTGTATTTATTCATTCGATCAATTCAGACACAAGCAATTATCAAGCAAACAAATAGAAAGAACTTATTTGAAATAAACTGTTTTTTATACTGAAAGGAGTCTAAGCATTTTATATATTTATCCAATAACTTCACGAATAAAAATGAAATTGAATAGCAGAGTATTCAAGAAGTTGTGTAAGACGGCGTGAGTGTTTGTTTTACAGCTTTAAGACCTCGTTCTCTGCGATCATTGAAAAGAAATCAAGGAATAAAAGGGAAAATCTTTATCTTTCTGCGCATTCACTTGGTATTCGGAACAGCCAGCCTCCAGTGCTATTATGCCACCAGTTCTTTCGATAAATTACTTCACTGCTCTGTAAAGGAGAGTCCGGTAACATCTCTCTCTCTCTCTCTCTCTATCTCTCTCTCTCTCTCTCTCTCCCTAGACTTCATAAAATCAAACCTGTCGCATGAAATTTGGTATAAAGGCAACCATACCCGTCTAGTTATTTGTGTAACAACGAGAGAGAGAGGGGAGGGGCCGGAGGAGTGGGGGGGGCGGGTGTTATTTTATGGCCACTAACAGCGTAGTTAGTTAGAGCAAATAACCAATCTATTTCATTTAGGTGTTTCATATATTCATTACATTTCAGTCTAACATCTTAAATGTTTTGTTGGAGTACTGATCAAGAAAGAGAGAGAGAGAGAGAGAGGAGAGAGAGAGAGAGAGAGAGAGAGAGAATCTGGAACTCATTGGCGATATCAGATCCTGAAGAAATCCAGCCAATTTACATCGAGCAGTTGACTCTTTTCATTTTCTTTTTTCCCACGGCTATTTTGTTTTATTTCCTCTTTCCCCGAATAAAAGTTGAAGTTCATCAGTGTTCGCTTTTCGTTTTTTATTACCTTTGGGTTTTTTTTCGTTTTTATTCAATGTGATTCGAAAGTTCATAACAATTTTGCCTCGTAATTGCGCCAGGAATGATGTTTGTTTTCATGGAGTTTAGCTTCTGGCTAAAGAAGTAGATACACTGAAGAAATTCATACTTAGAGCATAGATAGTCTCTCTCTCTCTCTCTCTCTCTCTCTCTCTCTCTCTCTCTCTCTCTCTCTCTCCAAAACAATAGATAGAGATAAGAAAAAATATTGCCACTAATTCAACTGAAATCTCAAAACACTAATGAATGATATTTAGAAATTAATATAGAACTCCTTTTTACTTTGTCAAAGAACTTAAATATTTTTGGATTGTTGATTTATAATTTTTTTGCAAAAATATAACACATTTCAATAGTTTATTAATTCTTTATAATGAAATTATGCACGATTATCAAAACGAGGTCACATCTTTTCGAAAAACCAATTGTTCCTTTGCATAATCAATACAGGTAACTGAACTCGATTCAATGGTATCACAGTGCTATCCTAAATCATTACTATTGTAAAAGTATTTATTAATTTATCAATTAACATATGATCCAATGATTGCTTCATTTACATTACTGACTCATTTTTTTTCTCCAGTATAAAAAAAGAGAGCATTTACCCCTATTGTAACATGTACTGATATCGATTATTGCATTATTTTACTGTGTCATATGTTTACGTGCATATGCATGCTTACTCTCACACGTTTATGCATAAAATGCACGTTTGCATTTGCACAGGCAATGTAAAAGGAGGAAGAGAGAAATAGTAAAATTATTTAGTGGATCAAAACAATAAACAAAAAGCAAAAGAAAATCGCAAAAACATTGGGTAAGAGAGTAGAGTTGTTGATTGCGTTTGTTTAGCCAAGAAAAATGGTAGAAAAGAAAATGGGGTAACACCTGACTCTCATTAAGACACTTTTTTTATTACGTTTCAAGGGAAAATGGCAACGAGAGCGAAAAGAGAGAGAGAGCGGCTTGGATTTTTTTATCATGGAGAGAGAGAGAGAGAGAGAGAGAGAGACAGAGACAGAGACAGACAGAGACAGACAGAGACAGAGACAGAGAGAGACTCTGATTCTTCCCTCTGGATAGAGAGTGAGACATAAATTAATAGTGAGAGAGAGAGGCACAGATGTTTATTAATGGAGAGAGAGAGAGAGAGGAGAGAGATGAGAGAGAGAGAGAGGAGAGGCTCAGATTTGTTCTCATTCAGAGAGGAAATCAGAAATCCTGTTGTGCTGTTTATTTCCATATCCATTCATTCTAGCGACGTTCAGTACTTCTTAGAGTATAATATTGGAATAATATTCCTGGACTTATAGCTAGTATAAGAAAAATGAATTCGAGCTGACCAGTACTTCTGAGGTGTATATTATATCTCTGTGAATATATATATATATATATATATATATATATATATATATATATATATATATACATATATATATATATATATATATATATTATATATATATATATATATATATATATATATAACATATATATATATATTTTATATATATATATATATATATATATATAATATATATATGTATATATATATATATATATATATATATATATATATATATATATATATATATATATATATATATATAACTATATATATATATATTATATATATGCACGATAAATAAGGGTATAAGCCTCGAAGGAAAAATAAACAAATAACGGAGTCTGCAAGATCTTTCGACTCGACGTCCTAAAAGCAGAGTTTATCTGCTGAGTAAAGGACGTCCAGACGAAAGATCTTGCAGAAACTCTATTATTTATTTTTCCTTCGTGGCTTATACCTTTATTTTATGGATTTATCACCATCCAAACTTTCGTAATTCAGTTATACATTATGCACATATATTTATTCGAGTTTTATAACTAAACTGAATCATCTTCATTTGCATCCAGCAAACACCAGGAACAAAATGCAAACGAAATATTTATGGTAAAATATCAAATTATGTTGGAAAAGGATTCAAATATTCTAGAAAATGGTGAAGTTTGTGATTATGGGTACGCAAATATACTCTGCACCCTCTTTCATTTATTTATTTATTTATTTCTTATTTATTTATCTATTTATTTATGCTAAAATGAGAGTGAAGCTTTAAAATCTCCTCCTGCTATCCATTTCTATACCCATGATATTTTGTTTTTTCAGAGGAAAGCTAAATATTTAGTCTAAACATGTGGCATTTACTTCACACGAATTTTTCGGTTTTTCACAAGAAAAATAATATTTGTTCTATTCCTGATATATCACTATACTCTGTTTTTTTTCATCTGTCCATTCCGCCTGTGGTGTGTGGTGGTAACACTGCGTCCCGGCTTTATATAGTTACATTCAGCTTACATTCAACGATTATAATAATATCCTATTTTCGAATATTTAACGGTGTAATTCGCATACAGTAAATTATTAAAAACACTTTCAGTTGCAAATGTACACCCAGATATCCTTTTATTTACCTAAAACTTACAAATAGCGTAACTATCTAAAGCTCGGGACGCAGTGTTTACCATACAAAACACCACAGGCGGATGGACAGATGAAAAAAACAGAGTATAGTACAATTAAACTAGGGCCTTAATAACTAAATATCATCTAATGAAGGCCATCTTTCATATACAACAAAGTTGTTTAATTTGTCTATAATCCAGCCTTTTTTAGAACAATACATACAATATATATATATATATTATATCTATATATATATTATATATATTATAATATATATATATATATAATATATATATATATATATTATCTATATAATATATAATAATTATTATATATTAAATATATAAATTATTATTATATATAATATATATATATAATATAATATATATATATTTCTGTAATATATATAAGATATATATTATAATATATATTATATAATTAATATATATATATTATAATAATTATATTATTATATAATATATTGTATATAATATATTATATTATATATATATAATATATTATTGTATATATTTATTTTATATATATATATTATATATAATCTATGATATATAATGTATTAATATTATATTAATTATAATATATATTATATTATATAAATATATACTATATATCTTATATTATATATATATATATTAATATATATATATAATATATATATTTATATATGGTTATATATATATATATATATATATATATATATATATATGATATATATATATTATATATATATTATATTTATATAATATTATATATATCTAATATATATAATATATATTATATATATATATAGATTATATATATGATTTATATATATATAATATATATTATAATTAAATATATTATATATATATATATACATATAATATATATGAGATTGTGTTTGGTGTGGTTTGTGGTGTTGTAATGTAAGGAATCTAATTCCCTCGTAATAACGATTTTATCAGGAGATGACACTCGATAAGAACTTCAGCATCAGCAAATCTCTCTAAAAGTATTTGGGTAAACAAAACCTAATATTAAAGTTTTAATGAAAGTTCCCGTCATCTCTTCAATATCATGTTATTTAAGAAAAGAATGAAATTTCCTTCTCTTAGAACGAGAAATATTAAACGTATTAAGTTTTAGTAAAAGAAAAGTATAACTTAGTCAAGTTAGGTGGCGAAGAATTTAAGAAAATTTAACCAGGTATTTTTGTACGAATTACGGGATGGATCTTTACACAGGTTTCAGAAACATTTTACTGTACGTATAAGGTAGTCTCTCTTCTCTCTCTCTCTCTCTCTCTCTCTCTCTCTCTCGTCTCTCTCTCTCTCTCTCTCTCTCATTTCTTAAAAGAGAAGACTTCGATCCTTCCTTACTTAATGACAGAAAGCTCTATATTATAAGCAAGTATATGATTTCAGTTTTCTGCCCCACCTTAGACTCTTCTGAACACACCTACATAATCATAAAACCTCTCCTAAATGATTTGACAGCTCTTCAGGAGAGGAATACTCGTTCATTGTCTCTTTAAAGGGTCGAAAAGCGGTGCATGGTGCTGTGCCCATTAAATTTGTTGCTATTTATTGATAAATCGTTCGATAGCAAGGTATCTGCATCTGGTTTATAACTTGATGTTATTTGAATTTTTATTTTCAAAAGAATATCAGAAGTTTTTATTATAATTATTCAGCAAGAACCGTTAGTTGAAAACGTCGAAGTTTTAAGTTATTACTATTGCTATAACGATAATTTTTTTAAATGGTAAAAAAAAAACTATTTAAATTTATATTAACAGGGGCTTGTGTTGAAGGGCTCGCTGACAATCACATATTGGTGCTGCCATGCATAAATGGAGAAAGGAAAATCAAATGATTTGTTGATTAAATGGTTGAAAATCCCGGTTCTTTTTATTGTTTCGGATTTTATATAGTATTTCCAACTGTCAGAATGGGTTGCATGCGCTTGAAATGTTAGTTATAGTTGTTATAGTTGAGTGCTAGAATTAGGTTCGAGTTAGAAAAAAAAAGAGAAAAAAAAAGAATATATATATATATATATATATATATATATATATATATATATATATATATATATATATATATATATATGATAACTGATCACGAAGCATATAAAATAAAACGTGATGCTATGTATAAAATAAGGTTTTTTTTTTGCCACGAAGGAAAAAAATGAAAAAAACGAGATAGCCGAGTACTTTCGGTCCTATTCGGACCCCTTACTCGCTATCTCGTTTTTCATTTTTTTTCCTTCGTGGCAAAAAAAAAAACCTTTATACCATATCATATATATATATATATATATATATATAAATATATATATATCATAATATTAGGAAATGAAAACCCTTAATTAATTGTAGGGTTTTTGCCTATTTGACACACTAATAGGATGCTCTCTTCATCTTCACCAAACTGCACAAGGCCCATTGAAAAAGTCAAAAGAAATTAGTTACTTTTCGTTCAATCTTTCTCTGAAATAGCGTAAAGAAAAAGAATAGTACCATCATTAAGCCAAGCACCTACCACTGTTTTAAAGGGCGTAATTTTAAACTCGTATCCTGGAGAATAAGTCATCGCGATGCCTCCTTCATCTTATCTTCCCAGAATAAAGAAACAATTACAGTCAACCCGAGCAAAAAAGAAATTGGTTTTAAGTCTTCAATTCTGCCGTTGGAATGAGTGCCTGTCTCTGCTCTTTTTTTTTTTTTTTTTTTTTTTTTTTTTTTTTTACATTGGAACTTCGAATAACGAGCTGTGAGCAGTATGGGTCATTTAAGAAAGATCATGGGAACCCAGCAGTGTACAGCTGCCTGGAAATATGGCTGGAACTATTGGTATTCTTCGACCAAGAGGCTCGCTGTTCTAAATTTCAGTGACTTTGGGTCCTTCAAGAAAGTTCATGAAACTCAGCAGTTTTTT
>NC_087200.1:216654270-216664270 GCF_015104395.2 Macrobrachium nipponense
ACCAGAATGTTTTAAATTCAGCGCAATAAATACTCTTGCTGCTACTAAAAATCTTTGTTGACATTCCATATCTCCAGGTTTCTGTTAACGACTGAATTCAAAGCCCCTAACATGGTTGTTCAATCCCTACCTCTGGTTTCTGGAACAGGCAACACACAGGTTTCGGTTCAACACGGTTTCAAGACAATAGTGACTCTCCAGATTGCACTCCTAACATTGCATCATGGCTTTTACACTCTTTGTTAATTTATGGAGATCTTTGGCTGTGAGTGAAAAAATGGCACACTTTTTCCAAAATAGGTACTATAGTATCCTAAAGGTGTGTGTGCACTGGTTATCTTGGGACATAATATAGGAATTCCAGTTAGATATTCTTATATTCTTTTGTGATCTTTTGTAAGGAACAAAACTTTTGGTACTGCACTGAAATCAGAATATTATCTGATTTTCTTCAAAATCCGTCTCCAATCTTTTGCGAGGTGCATTTCAAAGCATTCCGCCCCTAAACCACTACCCCATCCGCCTCCTTAACCATGAAAAACGTGTGTTCTTGACATGGTGGCCAAGCAAAAAGTAAACATTCCAACCACTCCTAAAGCCATTTTAGTCAAGGCAGATAACTTAAACACACATCATTTTAACCATTGCTTATCAAAGATTTTGTAATGTTATGAACTTTACTGGCAACTCCTCTGTACATCTGGTACATCTGAATGTCTCCAAAAAATCAAACAGTTTTCTATAGCCACGTCATCACGCATAGAACCGCCCTAATCAAACTACCCTCAGATGAAGGATCGCACGGGGCCTAATTAACCCGAAATTTACGCTGGGTCAGACTTTATTATGTGTCTTACAATTTCAAATTTTGGGTGGGCGAGGGGCCGGGGGCGGGGGACGGTGAGGATTGATGGTGTTCATATCTGCCAAACACAGACTATAAGATGCATCTTTATTAGTCACACACTTTCCTCTAAATTACAGGTTGGTACTACATTGTCTACTTGGGAATATTCCCTAAAAAGGTTTTGACTCGAGTGGAGGAGAAAAGATTACTCTGTTGATTTACTGTTGATGGTTGTTTTAGAAAGTTTTGTAAAAATGCATGCTTACATTTATTATTATTATTTTTTTTAGGATTTTACCAAATAACTGACATGTAATTTGATTAGCGAATAGTATATATTGCCATATTATTAGCAATCACAAGAAATTTACCAATACTTTTACGTGTGAAGTGAACTTATGAAAGCAGTTTCTACATTTGAAAGTGACTCTATTTGCTAGTAGTCCCCTGCTGCGATGCAATCTTTTGCATTTTCTATATTAACTTGTTTTTATTTTCAATGCAATATGAATATTTTTCAAAATAATATCATATGAACCTTAAATTTAGCACGGTTACGAACCAAGATGCCGCGTGCAGGCGTTTGTGCAAGTTTGTGTTGATGTTTGTCTATCTGTTTTCTCGTTCGTGTGTGAATTCAGAAACTAAAAGGGAGAAGAAAAAAAAAATGCGAATAAAGGAGCAGTATATGTTTATTTGTCCTTTTATTTCTTGCGTGAGTGCAGAGACTGGCAGAGACCATCCGTCGTGTCTTTTTACTCACAGTCTTCATAAAAATCAGTGCACCTGACGGATAAAGCATCGTTTTTATTTTTATTTTTTTTCTCGTGCCTCCAATGAAATTAGATACAGGATGGTGGGTGGGTGACGCTGTTAAAAACTGATTTGTCTCAAAGAAACGAGTTTATCTTCGTTGACGTCAAGTGTGTTTATTTCATTTTAGTTTATTATTATTATTTATTTTTTTTTTTACACTTCGTACGAGGAAGGGTCGGTCATAATTCGAAAAGATTTTGACAAGCTGTATATTGCTCTTTGGAATTTTTCTTCGAAACGGTAATAATTGAGATGTATTCTCAGTCCTGCTTTTTGTATCGAAGTTCAAGAGAAATTTTTTATTATTTTTTTTTATATTTAGAGAAGAAAGAGATTCATGGACTGAAGGCCTTTTCGCTTTTTGATTGAAGGTATGTCCTTCGTTTCAATTTTGAATTCCGTACATAACACTTAGAGTTGAATGGGTGGTTTAGTAAATAGTCTCTACTAACATGATTACTGATAAATGAATCCTAGTATATTTTATATTACGCAGTTAAGGATAAGGCATTAAATGTAGTTTGGACAGCTAATTATCAATGAACTATTATTGGTATTAAAAAGCATTTTCAGAACATATAAATAAAGCATATCATACTGAAGGCATGCACTGAATGATACTGGAGAACTGACTGGTATTCAAGAATGAATTACAGTCTTGTCAGACAAACGGTTTGGAGAGTTTGTTCTGAAAATTGATTGCTTAATTGCATGAAAACCTAAAATGTTTGGAGGCTAATATTTTTTACAGGAATATTAGTAAAAAGACTCCTCTTTATTCTAGAAATAAAAGGTCTAGAACATTTTTGGCCCTCAATGATTACCCCAAATAATTATAATGATTCCTTTCTCAGCATTATTCTATTATTAACTCACTGATTTACATGTCATGTTGTTGCCTATGACAAATGAACAGTTGATTGATAAGTTTATGAATTCAAATTCAAAACGAAAAGCATAACAAATTGAGGCAAGACTCCTTTTTCAATTTGAGTAAATAAAATCACAGAAAAGGGTCAGGCAACTGAAGACATTTTTTGAATTGAAAATTTCATGAGTCACTGAGCGAGAAATTCTTTTCTGGCGAATGAAAACGTATTTGGTATATTCTCTCTCTCTCTCTCTCTCTCTCTCTCTCTCTCTCTCTCTCTCCGCCTGCTTGGATATCGGGAGCAAAAACAACCATGTTATGTTTTCTCAAGATTGGAGAGAGAGAGAGAGAGTTGGAGGACGAGAGAGAGAGAGAGCGGAGAGAGAGAGAGAGAGGACTATATCCGTGTTTATATTATTATTATTATTATCTGTCTAACAAACCCAACACGACAATGGGAAAATATGTACTCGTTAACTTACCCTAACAAACACATATGAACCCAATGCAATCTGCTATTTAGTAACATATTTCCCAGTGAAACTAATTACGGGATGATAATCACCACCAGAATGTATTATGGGAAAAAAATGTTACCACGAATTACCCTTCCAGAGTAAAAAGCTGGAAAGGGAATAACATTTATTCGGGTCACAATTGGGTATTTCGACAAATGGTGATGCCCTCATAAAACAAGGACAGGTGACGAGTTTATTGCGATATATGTCTAGTCTGTGCGAACGTTTTTAAGAGGAGTAAACATTTTCTATTGCTGTAGCTGTAAAACAATGCTGTGACCTTTGCTATTGGAGCCATTGTTCGTAAAATTCGGAAACTGCTTTCTGAATGAAAGGTGTTCTTAACAAAATTGATATTTTCCTCTGTGGGATGAAATTTATATGATTCCCACTCATGAAAACAAAACATAACAAACATGTTTTGTAAGCAAACAAGGAACAATACACAAATATTTGATAACAACCAGAATAAAATATACGAGTATAGATAAAGGGAGAGAAGATAATGGATTGGTAGCACTTATCGAATCGCTTTCAAAATAAGAGCAAATGAGTATTGAAAACTAGTCAAAATGTTTTATATGTACAGGTAAGAGAGAGAGAGAGAGAGAGAGAGAGAGAGAGAGAGGGATAGATTAGTGAAAAACCTTCGAAAATTTATCAGAAATTATGAAAAATCAGTGACAGCTTAAGTGTAGAAGTTGGGTATTAACAAAAATTCTTTTGGGAGAGAGACTGAATATTTCTTTTAAGATATTTAATCAGGTGTTTACTGGAACAGAGTAACTCTTCGGACCGTTATCAAACATGCAAATCATGCGCGTATGTTTAACTAATGGACAACGTGTAGTGAACTTATTAAAAACGAAAGGAATAAACAAAATGAAGAGATTTTATACGAATAAGAAACTGAGAATGAAACACATTTATGCTGAGAGAACAACTGAGTCTTCATACAAAATATTTATGAGGAATTCTTCACCTAATGAAGGAATTCTAACTTCATTTCACTTCCCTCGAACATTTTCGAGAATTTATCTTTAATCAAATCATTTCATGGGATCTGCAATCAAGAGATACATTATAATTACATTATACTTGAAGATGTTTTGGAAGAGAGGATGATTCATTAATAGAATAATAAGAAATTAGAATGTAAAGCACCGAAAAGAATTCTAAATCCTATATCTTGGGTTTGCCAAACCATCCTGGGCAGATATGAAATGCAAATAATAATCTCCCTGTCCTTTCCAGTTGCCTGTTGCTCTACCAGAATCACAGATGCTTGCCAATACTTAGAAAATCGTGTAAAAAATAGTAAAAGGAAATGAATCCACTCAGAAAAATTTCCTCAGAGGATAAAAATCTGCTGAATTCCCGGAAGACAGAAAAGCCTCTGCTTGTGGACGAAGACGACCAGGAATGTTAATCATAAAAGACAAAGTTATTGGCTTCTTTGGTGACCTCCTCTGCCAAAGCCTTCGAATCCTTTGATAGTTGTTGACACGGAGAAAGGCCAGGGGGGAGAGAGAGAGAGAGAGAGAGAGAGAGAGAGAGAGAGAGAGATGAGAGAGAGAGAGAGAGAGAGAGAAATTATCTCTTGCAATCTCTTGCACTTTCCAACACATCCGAAGAAGCAGATCCGTAATTAAAGTGGAGATGTTTCTGTTAATGACACTGTCTCCCTGGAGCTTAAGAACTTAATCCCGTCGAAAGAACAGGAACATTTCCAAGCACTGAAAGGTGGAACCAGATTGCAACATGATCTTGTTAATGTCGTTTTCGTATTGTTAATGGACAAGCAAAATTCTGATATATACATTGTCATATTTAAAAGTACAGGATTTCGTTTTGTTTGAAAAAATAAATTAAAACAATTTCTTTAATGTCCAACAAACAATTTTAATCGTAAAGCTTTTGATTCTCTGTAAAAAAAAAAATAATATTTTTTTTCATTCATACAGTTAATTTTAATCGTAAAGATTTCGTTTCTACAATTTTCAGGACAACTGAATTAATGACTTTTTAAATTTTGTTTCGCCGTAGGGCATTAATGCAGAGGAAGTTCACATGTAGCTAGGTGGATATTTTTTTGCAATGTTCAAAATCTAATTCAATGTTTAAAAAATTATTCTTGAATAAGCTATACTTACTGCGGGATACTGAGACTAATCACCTGTATAATTACATATAAACTTTCTGTATATCTTTTAAATTTTTTTAACACCTTTACATGTGATTTTAGAAGATATACCATATATATTTTGGACCAAAAAAATCTTTTATCCTCAGCATTCCATTTAAAAACCTCATCTTAAAACCAAAGCTTTCTTTAAAATAATGTCAATGGAGAGTGTGCACTTATAGTTTCTAGTAAGTCCAAAATCTGACACCTTTATGTGGATTTTTGCTTTTTGTGAGTGAAAGTATATGAAAAAAGTACGAGTAACGTGGAAGATAAGAGATTTATCCTAGACAATCTTCAGTTTTATGAGCACCTGTTATATTAACAAAGGTTTACAAATCGTAGATGTGTATCATGCAGGTTAATTCGCTTTTGTGTGTTTCCGTGTCTGTGTGTGTGTGTGTTTGTGTGTGTAAGTGGTTGAAAAAAAAAGACTATTAAATACCGGGTTAGTCACCAATTTGTAGATCTTGGTCGTTCGAATAAAAAATCTTGATGGCTTTGTGACTGATAATACTTCATGGCGAAGAAGTAACAGATATCATAAAGAAATATCATAATGTAAAATAAACATCTTACATGAAATAGCAATTAAAATAAGAAGGACGGAATTTTCCATCCCGCAGAGAGAGAGAGAGAGAGAGAGAGAGAGAGAGAGAGTAAAACTCATTGACCTAAAAAAGGCAGAAGCAGAGAACAAAAATACCGCAAGCATACCTGGGTGAAAATAGGTAAGCATCTCTTGAGGTAGAGGAGATCATCATCTCTTCTAACCCTCCAGGTAAGTGAAGCTGAAGTACTGGAGGTCTATCAAATAATATAGGCCGTGGGAAACGAGCCCTGAGCTTCCGCAGGTCCTTGAAAAAATTTTGGAGCGCGTAGCGCATTTGCTCTCTAGTCATGAGACCTTTTGGGGGAGTTTTCTTCTACTGCAATGAGCTATTTAAAGGTACCGGCGGCGGTGAATGAAAGTTTTTTTCTGTAGGCATTGCAGAAATGAAAGGGGAGTGAGAGAGAAACACGAAAAAGAGGGGAAAGACCGATAACCGATGGGAGAAGCGGAAAGTCGTTATAGAGCAAAGACAGCGATTATGAAATTTCTAATAAAAATCGTGAAAAGTACGATCACTGCAGATTTAATATTTAATAGGTAACATATAAACCATAGCTGAAAATAATCATGAAATGACAGTTTATTTTTATGCCTCTCCATCATTCATTGATACTTTTTTTGATTAATGAATAAGTTGGCCAAGTTATTAATTGTGCCATTAAATTGTGATAGGTGATGGTACTAAAAATTAAGTTTCATATCCGACTTTCTATCATTTATGAACATTTTTCGAATGAGTTTGGCAAGTTGATATTTTAACTTAACCTTTGATGGATATAAGTATTGAAATATGATACAAATGTTCTCTTGAGTGGAACATAATTCAGCCACACACACACACATATGGACTACATGTTACTCAAAACTCTAAAATAGAAAGGTAATCGAGTTTATAGCTGTCTTTTGTCATATAACTGAGTTTGAAACGCTAATTGAAAGCTGGTTTAACACGAAATGAAACAGAAAAAACTTTCCTCTAAATAGAGAAGTATTATGTAGTGTTTTTTTGTTCGCGGTTTTAAAGAGTAGCAGTTTTTATTGTCTTTTTTCAGGCATTAATATTTATGGATACTTAAAACAATGCATCGTAGGAAATTTAACTTATATATATATATATATATATATATATATATTATATAATATATATATATATATATATATATATATATATACATACATATATGTGTGTGTGTGTGTGTGTGTGTGGCTGAATTATATATATATATATATATATATAGTATATATATATATATATATATATATATATATAAAGTTAAATTTCCTACCGACGCACTGTTTAACTATCCATAAATAGTAATGTCTGAAAAAAGACAATAAAACTGCTACTCTTTAAACCACAAACAAAAAAAACACTACAGAATACTTTTCTATTTAGAGTAAAGTTTTTTCTGTTTCATTTCGTTGTTAAACCAGCTTTCAATTAGCGTTTCAAACTCAGTTATATGACAAAAGACAGCTATAACTCGATTACCCTTTCTATTTTAGAGTTTTGAGTAACATATAGTCCCATATACACGCGTGCACAGACATTTTAAATCTCCATTTCAATTTTCTTCAAATTGTATAAATCGTTTCAAATTTATTTCAGTGTTGTTCAAAATAGTTTATATCTGCAGAAAAATTCAATTTAATGTATTTATAGTGTAGTTTCTTATCATTATCATTTATTCATATACAGTTTATTCACACATATGTGTAATTTTCTCATTTGATTTATATGAGGCTACATATTTCAATGATTTCATCGCTGAATCCATAAATATATATATATATATATATATATATATATATATATATATATATATATTCTATATATAATATTAATAATGTATATATCATATATATATATATATGGATATAATTAATGGATTCATCGCTGAATCCATATGTATATATATATGTATCTTAGTATATACCATATATATATATATATTATATATATATATATATATATATACTATATAATAATATATATATATCCTTCCCTCTAAACCATACAATTCCAAATTCCCGCGTAATCCATGTTTTCAAAGGCCTCCTCCCCTTCACTCAAAGAGACATCCATCGTCGTAACCGCTCAGCCCTACATTAAGGAAACATTATTACGGAAACAAGTTTATATGCAAAATGTTCCCCAGTTAACTACACCCTTTTGTTAATATTTGGATGCCATCTATAGACGTAACAATACTGCTGAGTAATAGAGTTAAATAGATGTTCACACTTTCTTTGATCACGAAATATGCACGGTAATAGTTAATGTTACTGATTATTGTTATATATCAATAGTGTATTAAACGTTTAATATATATATATATATATATATATATATATATATATATATATATATATATATATATATATATATGCACACACACACACACACACACACACATATGATATATATATATATATATAATATATATATATATATAAATATATATATATATATATATATATATATATATATATATATATATACTATATATATATATATATATACATATATATATATATATATATATAATATATATATTATATATATATATATATATATATATATATATATATATATATATATATATATAATATATATATATATATATATATATTAAAAACAGTTTCGTATTCTTTAGGCCTCAGATCATTAAACTCAATAAAAAAATAAAAAAATTTAAAAAAAAAAAAAAAAAAAAAAAAAATTTAAAAAAAACTCTTGATGACATATTTATGAGTAGACATTTACTATTAACTCACAATTCATTAATTAACTGTAATGCCTTTCATACAAAAAGTCTTATAAATAATCTGTAAATATAGATTTTTTCAGTGCTTTGTACTCGAGAGAATGTATTTAAATAAAAAGCCGGACGTTATTACTATATCTATTTATGTCTGAGTTGGTCTCGGCGAAGGTAATTGGTCAATTCTATTAAAAATGTGTAGTTATTGCTACCAAAGACGTGGTTAAACTCTTAGCAATGTGTGTGTGTCTGTGTGAGAGAGAAAGGAGAGAGAGAGAGATAGAGAGAGAGAGAGAGAGAGAGAGAGAGAGAGAGAGAGAGAGAGAGAGAGCAGAGCGAGAGCAGATACAAATCATATTCTTTCATGCAGGAAATTACATACGTTATATATATATATATATATATATATATATATATCTATATATATATATATATATATTATATATATATATATATATAAAGTGTGTGTATGTGTGCGTATGTATGCACATATGTGCGTATGTATATACTTAGTATTACAATCATCGTCACTGCAGTTCATTACAGCACTGACGAACTTTCACGCATTCAGCTCTAGAGACTGTGAATTGAGGGAGTTAGAGTGGTTGGACAGCAAGATAAAAAGAGCCAGTGCATAAATCAGTTGAAGTAGAAGGATCTAAGAAAAACAGTTAGAGAGGCTGAACAGGAAGAATGAAGAAAGGAAGCGGGAATGGAGGTAAAGGAAAAGGCCAGAAATTGGTTCCAGCTATGACACCATGGGACGCTGCAAACACCCTTCAGAAATGCCTACAGTGCACCACGTGAGGTGCACTGACTGCTCTACCCCTCTAAGGGATGCTGCTCTCGATAATTCAGAAAATGACAGATGCCTTTTGATTAGAGGAAGGCCTAGCAAGAAGTGGTGAGCAGCCATTAAACTGAAGACCAGAATCCAGGCTATACCATTCGAATATATCAAGGCCGATAAGTGAGTGATACAATTATCTTAAGTTAATATAATACAGAATACGAGATCACAAGGCCTTGTCATGCCGGAATATGAGAGGAAGCAATGGATTGCATTAACTGAGACGTAGCGAGACAAATTTGACATATTGCTGTCAGGGGAAGAGTTTAGGAAACAAATTTAATTACTAAACAAGTTATTGGTCGATTTAAAGAAAATAGAGCATTTACTTATGTCCACCACTTAATAATAATTACTTTACATTCACTTTATGCGAGAACATAAGATACTTTCAATATTGCCTTAATGGAAGGTTGTTCTAGGATACTGAAAACCTATCAGTATGTAAGACATAGCAAAATATTACAATATCTGTATCGGGATAAGTTTGTTACACTTTATTAAAAGGGAAATGGTAATTTCAGAGGAAACCTGT
>NC_087200.1:216669270-216674270 GCF_015104395.2 Macrobrachium nipponense
ATAAGTTATAAGACTTTAATTAAAACGGAGAAGCTAAACTGAAAAAATTACAGTAGTTAGAACATTCTTCAGAAACTCTATAGTATAATATAATAGTAATTAGCGGCAAGTCGTAATGAGTATACTGGTTCATGGAAGTTGAAAAGGTTCGAGTGTTGATTAAATAGAATATTTTGTCAGTGAAGGTCTTCGTACGACAAGTGTAATCGTTAAGCCTGGTTTTAATCATGAACTGGTCTCTGTTACTGCAGAAAACTTAAATTATACTAAAAATGAAAAATATATACAATACTAAAAACCTGTTATCCCTATGGGTTGTGATGAGTATGACCCTTAATTAAGAAAATAATATTACAGAAAATAATTGTTGGGCATTCTGTAAAGGATGTGCATATAATATCATAAGGTTTTCGATTTTAAAAAAATAATTTTAAAGGGGGTGGTTGATGATTCCTTAATTATATATATATATATATATATATATATTATATATTTATATATATATATAGTATATATATATATATATATATATATAATATATATATATATATATGTGTGTGGGTGTGTGTGTGTGTGTGTGTGTGTGAAAAAAAAATCCAAGCTGCTCTCTTTTTCTCTTTTTCTCTCGTTGTCATTTCCCCTTGAAAGATAATAAAAAAAGTGTCGTAATGAGAGTCGGGTGTTACTCCATTTTCCTTCCTACCATTTTTCTTGGCTAAACAAATACAATCAACAACTTTAGTCTCCTACTCAATGTTTTTGCGATTTTATCTTGCGTTTTTTGTTTATTGTTTTGCCTCGTTGCTGGGTACAGTCGATTCACTAACTAATTTTACTATTTCTCTTTTCGTCCTTTTGTATTACCTGGAAGAATGCTACCGTATATTCATTTGCACAGACGTGTGAGAGTAAGCACTACGTTTATGACACAATAGAAGAATGCAATAATAGGTTATCAGCACATGTTACAATAGGGGTAAACGCTCTCTGTTTTGATACTGGAGAAAAAAATGCGTCAATAATGTATCATATGTTAATTGATACATTAATAAATACTTTTACAATAGTAATGATTTAGGATAGCACTGTGATACCATTGAATCGAGTTCAGTTACCTGTGTTGATTATGCAAAGGAACAATTGGTATTTCGGAAGGATATGACCTAGTTTTGATAATGGTGCATAATTTCATTATAAAGAATCAATAAACTATTGAAATGCCTTTACATTTTTGCAAAAATGTTATAAGTCAACAATTCCAAAATATTTATGTTCTTTGGCAAAGTAAAAAGGAGTTGTGTATTATTTTCTAAATATCATTCACTCGTCCTTTGAGATTTCAGTTGAATTAGTGGCAATATTTTTGCTTATCTCTATCATTTGTTTTGGCGTGAGAGAGAGAGAGAGAGAGAGAGAGAGAGAGAGAGAGAGAGAGAGAGAGAGAGAGAGAGAGAGACTATCTATGCTCATGTATCGATAAGTATGTATTTCTTCAGTGTATCTATTTCTTTAGCCAGAAGCCAAACTCCATGAAAACAAACATCTTACCTATCGAACTTTCGAGGCAAACTGCAATGAACTGTCGAATTAGATTGATTAAAAAAAAGAAAAGCGAACACTGATGAACTTCAACTTTTATTCGGGGAAAAGAAAAGAAGATAAAATATTCAACGCTCAATGTAAATTGGGTGGATTTTTTCGGGATTTGATATTGCCGCTGAGTTCCAGAGCTCTCTCTCTCTCTCTCTCTCTCTCTCTCTCTCTTCTTGTGATCAGTGCTCCATCAAAATATTTAAAGATATTCCACTGCAATGTGAGGAATATATGGAATACCTATATGACATATATTGGTTATATGCTTTAACTAACTACCCTGCTAGTGGACATTAAATAATCCGTTTACACCAGCTCCCCGCCACCCCGTTCTCTCTCTCTCTCTCTCTCTCTCTCTCTCTCTCTCTCTCTCTCTCTCTCTCTCTCTTGTCGCTACCCAAATAAAGTTATGAACTTCTTTTCAGTTCTCAGATTAAATATAGGTGTTTTTATGCCGGGACTGAATCATGATTGACAACTCCCTTTCCCAAAATTGTCTGTCTCAAAAGGTGCATTCCAAATAATGTGCCTATATCACTAAAACCCCTTTGCCACAATCCCTCCTCCTGAAACTCTAAAATTCTCCCGTAGGTTGTAATTCCCCCCTGTTGAGAACCATTTAATTTTAGAGGGTATGGTTGCCTTTATACCAAATTTCAAGCGATAGGTTAGCTTTTATGAAAATTTAATGTAGGTTGTCAAACCAAGTACTGACAACCTAAATTTCATAGAATATAATTGTTCGTTTGACATCCAGTATGAAGGCAACGGAACCCTCTAGATGATTCTGTTATGATTCAATTCAGGTAGAAATAACGCCCAGATGCCGTCTGAGAACTAAAAGGAAGTTCACAAATTTGTTTGGGTAACGACAAGAGAGAGAGAGAGAGAGAGAGAGAGAGAGAGAGAGAGAGAGGAGAGAGAGAGAACACTCACGTATTGAATTTAACAATGCATTTGTGGAATGACGTATTTGATAAAATGATTTCTTATGAAAAAGACACACGTATGTAGTAAATATTATGCAGAATGGAACAGGAGAGAGAGAGAGAGAGAGAGAGAGAGAGAGAGAGAGAGAGAGAGAGAGAGCAATGTTAACGGACTCTCCTATATGATCAGTGGAATCAGTTATCGAAAAAACTATGGGCTTAATATTAACACTGGAGGTTGGCTGATCCAAATGCCAGGTGAAAGAGCCAAATAGATAAAGACTTTCCCTTTCATTCCATGAGTTCTTTTCAATAATCACACAGAATGAGGTCTTCCAACTGCGAAGCAAATACATACGCACGTTTACGCAATTCCTTGAATGCGCCATTATTCAATTTTCATTTTATTCGTGAAGTTATTGGGTAAATATATAAAAACCTTAAATTTCTTTAAGAATAATAAACAGTTTATTTCAAATTACCTCTTTCTACTTGTCTGTTTGATATTGTTTGTGTTTGAATTTATTGAATGAATAAATACAAAGCGAAGACAAATATCAAGGTTTTCGGCACAAAAAGGCGGAATGCCTCATCGGGAATCATTATTGTACTTGTTTTTCTGAGTAATTATAACTTATCATTAAATTCCCAGCCATAATACAGGCGATATATTAGGAGGAAATTATAGGTCGAATTTCGCTGGCCTAAATTTGCATTTCATTACGCTGTATTTATAGATATAGATATATTATAGATATAGATACCGCTTCGGTCTAGACTTTAGTGCATAATTACTGTCAAATATATCTACGAGTCATTGGCAGTTATTGGATCAGTATTATGATTGAGTTTAATTGTCATTAATGTAATGAAGGGGATATTTCCATAAGTAATGTACTTTATGGTAAAGATCTTTCTTTGTATTATAATTATTAGACTTAATTAATAGACTTAATTTATGTTTTAGTAAACTATTAGAGAAAACATATGGTTCTTATTGTTATATTGTCTGTGAAGCCAAGACCTCTTTTACCCTTGTTGAAGCCCTTCTCTTGAGATAAGACGAAATTATATTTCTTCTTTCGTCTGATTCCTTTCCTTTCCTTTCCTTTAAAAGACAGGATTCCAAATCTGGTAAAACCAAAAGCCCATTTGCCCTCACCCAAAGGAAGATAAAGGGTCTTAATAGAAGCCAAAATGAAAAATATGATGTTTAATTTTCCTCTGGTAACTGTGCAAACTATCTGCAGCTTTTTATCTCCCATCAAAGATCAATACTTTATATCCCTCTTCTGTGATGAACTGGAAAATAATAAGCGAAAGCTCATTATCTCTGGCCAAACTTTACGTCCGAAAGCTTATTCTATAAAAGGATAGAGCATGGAACAGAATTCGTGGATTAACAGTCAACTGCAAACAATCATCTGGAGAGTCCCGTTTTGAACTTCTTCTAAGGGGAGGGTGAGTTTTGGTATTAACTAAGGCAGACATTGACTTTGGCTCGTTTTTTGAAATTCAAGAAAAAATCGAAGGAAATGAGATTCGCTGAATTGGTGAGATATTTGAGTTCTCTCTCTCTCTCTCTCTCTCTCTCTCTCTCTCTCTCTCTCTCTCTCTGTGATTATGTGAATGAGAAAGTGCAAAGAAATTCCAAGTGGGAATGCAAACATCTCCCAAGGATATCAACATGCAATAAATTTTCAAAGATTATTATGATTTAACCAACGTCTACACCAGTTTGAATACTTTTCTTTGTATGATAATAATTAAAGATAATTAGAAACACCTTCTCTGGACTTTTATATATATTTTTCATGGTAAATCAATTAAAAAATTAAGAAAAATACCATTTCCTTTGCATTTTTTTTCTTAGTGCTACCGTGGGGTTATCCCAGAGCTTACCTCTATATCCAAACACATTCTTCGTTATTTTCGAGTTTTTTACAATTACTATTATTATTATTATTATTATTATTATTATTATTATTATTATTATTATTATTATTATTATTCCCCTCTTCTTCTGGAACAAGCCGACAGGGTCCGTTTGTTACGTGTTTATATTTTTATTACTCCCTTCGTTATGTTTGCGTTGCGTACCTACGAGTTCTTATTCTCTCTTCTTCTTCTGATTCTCTTCGTGGCTACGGGTAAAGTTTGAAAGGTTATTTGTTATATGGGCTAACCTTCATTTATCACTTGCGATGAGTTTCTTTTCTCATAGGAGGTTCTTCTTTGCTTTTGCATTGGTACGAATCCTTGGGATAAGTGGCAAGTTAAACATCACTTAATTAATTTGCTTATAATTAGAATAAAGTACAAAGTTCACAATACACACTACTACATTACACTGGAACAGAGTGAGAAGGAACACAGCCTCCCCGTAAAAGGTCTGGTTCTTGACTGATCTTCTCTAGGAGTTCAAATGAAGTTTGGACCTAACTGATTCAATTAGCTCCTCCTTAACTACCCTCTAAG
>NC_087200.1:216679270-216685080 GCF_015104395.2 Macrobrachium nipponense
GATTTTCACGTGTGTGTGTTTGTGTGTGTGTATATATAACTGAATCACGAAAGTTCGGAATGTGATAAATCCATAAATAAAGATATAAGCCACGAAGGAAAAATAAACAACATGAGGAATTGACAGTACAGAAAAGCTCGTATAACTGACAGATAGGGATTATAAGGAGATTAGTACCTAGAATCCGGCACACCTGGAGGAAGAGTAACCTTTCCAAACAAGCATAAACATGGGTGCAAATAAAAAAAAAATTAAGTCAATCTGCTCAGACACAAGGACAAGACAATTAAAGGATAGTATAGGGTGACAGCTATTCAGAACTTTGGTAAACAAAAACTTACTCACAATACATATTCACAATGCATATTAAACATGCATATACAACAAAGATATCTCTAAGACAACTAATTTGTATTTAAGTCTGTTCTTAAACATGTTACAAATACAAGGGTCTAAGTGAAACAGGCCATGACTAATATTAAAATTACAATGTGAAGTAAGTTGTATTATAGCTGCAGCTTCTAAAAGATTTCATGATAAGACATCTTTTGACCTTGGAATTACTGAACTACCAATCCAATTTATTCGGTGGTTGTTTTCACTTAAATGAATGAATATTGCATTACATGTTCGCCCAGTTTTTACAGAATATTTATGCTGGCTTAAATTTACTTCTAAGCCCTTGACCGACTGTTCGATATAAAAAGAGGGGCAGTCCATACATGGAATTTTATGTATTATGTTGTTGCTTTCCCTGGGACCATTTTTTATTAACATTCCTTTTAGTGTGTTATTATAGGAAAAAACAAGGTTGACCTTAAAGGCTATTAACAATGATTTAATGGTTTCAAATCCGTTAAAATAAGGTAAGCTAAGAAGGTTCTTAGAATTTTCTTTCTCCGTGTTACTTACACTATGAAACTTTTTTGTGGGTTTTATTATAACAAATATCTAATATATGTGAAGGATAACATAAATCTTTCCCTACTTTTCTTATGTATTCAATTTCTTGATCCAAATATTGGGGACTGACAATGCGCAATGCTCGTAAAAACATAGAAGACAAATTTGATATTTTGATGTTAAGATGGCGGCCTGAATAGAAATTAACATAAGTTAAGTTGTTGATTGGTTTCCTATAAATGCTGAATTTACATTGAAATGGTTCTTTATGTATCAAAGCATCTAAGAAAGGGAGGCAAATGTCTTTTTCCAATTCTAGATTAAACTTAATTGATGGTACCTGGTTATTTAATTTAGCAGCCTGCTAAAGGGAGATTGAGGGAGATTAATAAGGGTAATTAGTGACGGAGGTCAGGAGTCGAGTGGAGATGAAGGGAGATTATATGTCGAGAGTTGCTCTTTTTGCTCTTGGGAACAAGAGGATGGGGTTGTTAACAGTTTATCTTCTCTTGTGGGTCATGAAAACTTTGGTGACATTTTTCTTGTATTAATTGGTGCTTTGCCAAATCCCATTAATATATCTATATCTATATCTATATCTATATCTATATATATATATATATATATATATATATATATATATATATATATATATAATATATATATATATATATATATATATATATATATATATATATATATATATATATATATATATATATATATATATATATATATATAATATATTATATATATATATATATATATAGTATTAGTATATATATATATATATATATATATACTATATATATATATATATAATATATATATATATATATATATTTATATATATATATATATATATATATATATATATATATATATATATATATATATATATATATATATTTATTATATGTATATATATATATATATATATATATATATATATATATATATATATATATATATATATATATATATCATATATATATATATATATATATATAATATATATATATATATATATATATATATATATATTTAAAAAATCACAGTAGATGCACGTGACTTCATAAATAAGCGAATACCACGAGAAATGACAGTCAGGAATCCAAGCGCTTTCGTCTTTATTAAGACATCGTCAAGGAGCTACTAAAGTAACAATCGGAGAGGAAGGCCTCAGGTACAACAGATCAGGAATACCAGATGGTTAATTATCAAAAGGGTAAAAATTAAAAGGGATAATCCAGGATTATCGGATATCACACGGTCACAAACTTAAACAGATTCTGACCCTAACCGAAATTACAAAGTATCTTTACAGTCCAAAACATGTAAAAACTGAATATATTAATTTTGTTGCTTATATTTATCTACAACTTTTTTCATTATGAAAGCATCAAGTTTAAATAAACCAAGACTTAAATTTAGAACATTTCTATTATTTGACTTGATAAAACAAGATTCAATGATATTCCTTTTAACTGTGTCATTACATGGGACTAAGGCTCTTGCTTGACTCCAGTTAATAGGATGGTCTAAATCTCTCATATGTACAAATAATGCATTCGATATTTGCCCAGTTCTCACAGAATATTGATGTTGCTTAAGACGCTGTGAAAGAGATTTGCCAGTCTGTCCGTAATAGATTTTATCACACTTTTTGCAAGGAATTTCATATATGCAGCCTGGAAGATCTTTAGGAGGAATTTTGATTACTAAACTCTTGACATTAATATTACTGAAACAACATTTATGTTAAAAAGCTTTAAAATTCTAGGAATATCTAAAACCTTTCATCATAAGGTAATTTTAGAATGTTATGCTTACTAAATTCAAGTTTGTCATTAGTTGAATAAAATGTTTTTCTAGCTCTTTTCCATGCCACATCTACAAAAGTCCTTGGGTATTTAAGTTCAATGCAATATCATAAATAGTTTTAATTTCAGCGTCAATAAACTGCGGGCTACAGACACGTAAAGCCCTTAGGAACATCCCAGAAAAAACAGAGAATTTAACATTTTTGATGGTGATTGGAGTAGTAATGAACAAAAAGAGGCAATATTAGTTGATTTTCGAAAGACTGAAAAGGTGAAATTTCTATCATTTCTATGGACAGTTACATCAAGAAAATTCAAATAACAATTTCTTTCTTCCTCTACAGTAAATTTTATAGAAGGGACTAAATTATTGAGATTATTAAGGAATCTGGAGGTTTTCGTGAACTGGCCAAATACAGAAGATATCATCCACGTATCTAAACCAAATAACTTTTGGGGCAAAATTCTTGGTAAGAGTTTTGTCTCAAAAAATTCCATGTAAATATTGCTAAGGACAGGAGATAAGGATTACCCCATGGCCATGCCAAACTTTGTACAAAAAATTCCCCATTGAAACAAAATTTACTATCTTGATACATAACCTTATGAGACTAATGAGATTTTCTCTACACTTAAGGGAATGTCATGACGCTCTAATTCCTCTTCCAAATATTCAAGTAAGTCATCTACAGGCACTTTTGTAAATAAAGAGACAACATCAAAACTAACCATATTAAAATCATAATTCAAATTTAAAACTATTCAATTTGTTTATAAAATCAACATTGTTTTTTAACATTCGTGTTAGAAATATTTCCTACCAAAGGAGTAAGAATTTTTACAAGCCATTTAGATAAATTATACGAAAACTGAGCCCACTGAACTTATATATATATATATATATATATATATATATATATATTATATATATATATATATATATATATATATATATATATATATATAATATATATACATATTATATAATATACAACTTAAAAGAAGTGTGGGTATTCGACGTATATTTTAAATTGCATTCAACTCCACCAGCGCATCATTTGTTAAATTGTCTATTGTAAACGAGTTGCGGTTTTATTCTTAACTATCTTACGTGGTGTTTTCTATTCAATTCAAGAAAATTTGTTTTAGTCTTCTCATTAAATCAAATCAAGAGTATATTTGCTTGGTATCTTTATTAATATTTAAATTAATTGTTTACTGATTATACTTTTAGTTGTTGGAGTTTCAAAACAAATGCGTCATAGTCTGTAGCATGTAAATGTTATTTTTTCAAATTTACTTTGATAACATAAACATGACGCTGATATTTTCTGGCAATGACAATTTATAACCACTAGTCCTTTCCAGGTGGCCCAGTTTTATTGCATTATAAATTCAGAATGAGAAAAGGGGGAATGCATTCTAATTGAATTGATAACGGTTTGATAATCAGTTATTTACCATAATCTTGTTGTCAAGTATGCATAGAAAATAATTAACAGTTATATATAATCCAATAACGATGCCCTAGTTTTTTAGGTAATAACCCATATACAGAACTGATAATTAATTTCTCATTAGGGATGAGATTTACGATAGCTATTTTAATTCATGAACATTCCACAACGTCTTCCTTAAACTGGAAATAAAATATCCAACAGAGTTTACAAATAAGCAATGATTATAGTCTCTGGCCATTGAACAATAAGAATGAAAGCTGATTATTTGAGAGACGATAGGATCAAGTGTTGAGATCCATCCCACTTGCTGTCAAAATCAGGTCTCCTCTAAAAGAGCCCAAGTGCTCCTCACGACGCCTGAAAACTACGTTACGGGGGAGTTCGTAGGTAGGTCAGGCGTGGGTTTGCTTGGCTTAGTCATATTCAGGAGCAGTTTGGGTTGGAGGAATACTATTTGTCTGAAGGCACATTTTTCCTTATCATTAAGTAATTCTCAGTATAATTCACCAGTCAGATCTTAAAATACGGGATCTCACTAACCAGAATAAATTAATT
This sequence comes from Macrobrachium nipponense, assembly GCF_015104395.2. Classification (NCBI taxonomy): domain Eukaryota; kingdom Metazoa; phylum Arthropoda; class Malacostraca; order Decapoda; family Palaemonidae; genus Macrobrachium; species Macrobrachium nipponense. The sequence goes on from NC_087200.1 coordinate 216,684,012, forward strand.
ATTTTAAAATATTAACTGTCAATATTTAGCTTTCTTGGTTTTGTATAGGATTAAACAGAGGCAAGAAGTGCACATCTAATGATTCATTTCCTTTCGTCACTTTAGGGATCAACATTACTTTTATATTCTGCATTTTATGGTCTGAAGTTGGTCCAAAGAGTGTCATGAAACTTTGACCCACTTAAATTTCCTTATTAAGTTCATTACCGTAAACATTTTTTTGCCTCATCAGTTTATGTAGAATGAAAAAGAATGAAACATCACATTTACGTAGCCTTGGTTACGTCGACTCAAGTCAGGATGTAACATGAAACTGAAATGTTTCTCAAACTGATTCATGAACGAAATCATGGACGTTTGTGCTTCTAAAAATCAATGTGGCTATTATGTTTAAACTTTATTAAAGAATCTCTGCAATGCTTCCCATTTAATGTAACAATGCAAAACTATTGACGCTTTTCCTTGGAAATTCGTAAGGCTGTTATGCTTGCACTGCATTGAGACACTGATGCAATGATTCCCATCTAATGCAGCAATGAAAGCATTACCGTTTGTGCTTAATGAATTCGTGAGGCCATTATGCTTGCAATTAATTAGACATGCTGTAAATATGAACTCTTAAATAAAGTAAGAATTCAGGATTTTTTACTCCAGAGTTTCCCTTCCGTCTACCTTTCCTCCTTAAGAACACTTTGTGAGTATTATACGATATTTTTTCAAGAACTCCACCTGATTCCTCGTTGAAGAAGAAAATTTCACAACAAATATTATTTAAGCCTTTCATTCTTATCCTGTTTCTATTGTCGAGTAAACATCAGGTTCTTCAGCCTTTTGTTTAAAAATGATCTTGTCAGTAATTCTAGCCTGGAAATATTTCTTGTAGTTCAATGTTTTCATATACACACATAATTACACACACACACACACACACATACACACACACACACACACACACACACACACACACACATATATGATATATATATATATATATATATATATATATATATATATATATATATAATATATATATCTATATATATATATATATAACTTCTCATGAAAAAAA
>NC_087200.1:216685580-216713080 GCF_015104395.2 Macrobrachium nipponense
TTAAAACTCTCATTTATAATATTAGGTCATGATGAAGTATCAGATTTGTAAAAAGAGATACTAAAATTGATTATTGAAATTAATTTATAGAATTACAACTAATGGCGCTCGTTGCATCACGAGGAAAAGTAACATTGTGATAACAGATAAATATCGAACTCTGAAACATAAAGAAAAACAGAAAACGAAGACAATTCACTTTAAAAAAACACATACAGCATCGGAGCGTCATGTTACAGAACTGTATGTGGATTCTGTGACGGCTCGTTATACCGTTACCAGAATAGACTACTCAATTTTCTCGAAGTATCCATATACCACGGATAAGAAGTCCACAATAAGGTGGAATCATACACAAACTCAATTTTCAAAGTGCAAGGATGGAATTCAAGGGATGAGTAACAAACACAATGAAAAAACCATAAATTTTAATACATAAATAAAAACCAGACAGAAAATACACCTGAACCTCTTTGAGTACAGGAAATAAATGAGCTACTATGACACTTAATAATAATTCAACACACGTATACAAAATTAAGATAGCATAACCAACACAATCAACCGAAAATAAGGGGGCCCAGAAAGGAGGAGGAAATCGAAAAGAAAGAATATCCTGACGATTTACAGGCTAATTCCAAACTTGTCACCAAAAAGCTTCGTATTCAAAATGCTTATTATTCTTTTTGAAGAATACAGAATCCTCCACGTCTGGAGGAGTGGTAACACAGGTGGTTAAATAACTCGGGGCCCAGTCGACCAGTCTCAACAGAATCACAGCCGTGATCAATGGAAAAAGGTATCAAACAACCTTACCATAGGACAGCGAGATCACCCTTGCTTTGTAACTGAACCAGAGGTGGTGCGGTGAAACCCAAGGACGTCCGGATTTTATGTTATCTGGAGAGATCTTCCAATCTGAAGATAACCGGATATTCAAAAATCCCTCAGGTCCTGCAGATATGGGCAAATCACCAATAGAGGCTGCATCCACCACGAAGGAAGAGACGGCAGTACTCTTAGTGCACGAAAGCAAGGTCAAAAATCATCCAAAAGTTGACAAGGTCCAGAGAACGACTGCCTGTTCTCCTATCCCATAAGCCAAGAAGTTAACCCCCCTTATCCACAGGGGAGGGACCACTCACACAACCTCCTGAAAGATAAACACGAATGTTAAATAACAAGCAAACAGTTGTTATACAAGAGAGGTGGTCAAACGACAAGTGAAACTTAAAAACTATGTTTAATAATTGGAGTGGGAACCAATGCAGAAGTGCATTGAAGTAGAAACCAATGCAGACTTGCAAAGAAGTAGATGTAAACATAGAAGTGCATGGAAATAAATTTCAGTACAGAAGTGCATTGAAGTGGACATCAATACTGAAGTTACGATGAATTAAAAATCAATGAAGAGGTTTGTTGAGGTGGAAATTATTCAGAAGTGTAATGAGGTAGAAATTAATGCATTGAAGTGGAAAACAATGCATAATTACATTGATAGACAGAGAATCAATGCAGAATTACATTGGGCAGAGAATCAGTGTAGAAGTGAATTGAAGAGGGAATCAATGCAGACATGCATTGAAATAGATATTAATGCAGAAGTGCATTGGAGTAAAATATAATGGAGACCTGCACTGAAGTGAAAATCAATGCAGAGGTGCATTATTAAAGGGGAGTATATCAATTAATCTGTTGATTCATTTACTCCACCATACAAGCTCTCTATCTCTCGATCTCTCTCTTCTTTTCATTTAATGCGTAAAAAAATACTGCAATAATCATGTTTATATCACCCCTCACTTCACCTTGGCACAAGAGACTGTTGCTCCTCGCCTTCATCCAGCTCAAGTTTCGTAACAAAGACCAAGTTGCCTTAGCCTCTTCTCCTTAGGAAGATCATTGCAAAATATCCAATTATGTTATCCCTCATGGCTGGAACCGCTTTGGAATAGTTTCCCTCTCGTTTTCATGAAAATTCTTTGGCTTTTATAACATTGACTGCGATTGTTTATACGAAGAGGATGTAAAACTGTTATGTTTTCTTAATAGAGTAAGGTTTGGTTTGGATATCTCGACATTCTAATTACATCAATCATATCCTTGTTATGATACTTGACAAAACAATGATGATTCTCTAATTGGGTAACTACTCGTCCCTTCTCCTCCTCTCTCTCTCTCTCTCTCTCTCTCTCTTCTCTCTCACTCTCTCTCAGACGTCTCTCTCTCTCATCTCTCTCTCTTCTAATTGTATTAATTGAATCTATACAATGTATAATGATACTAGACACAAAATGATCCTTCTTTAACTGATAAACGGGCCTTCTCTCTCTCTCTCTCTCTCTCTCTCTCTCCCTTCTTCTTATTCTTCATCTTCTTCTCTCCCTACCCCTCTCTAACACTGTAAGTCAAAGAACACTTGTAGTCCAAGAACCAGATCCGGAACCATCAAGGGCCCCACTTCAAGGAGTTGAACGACGTTAAGTAATGACAACAAAGAGTAATTAGTTTGGAGGCGTCGCTTCCAAAATTAGCCTTGAAATTAGCGCTTCTCCCTTTCCCAGGTAACAAAGCAAAGGGATGCCAGAGGTATTCTCATTGGTTGAGAAGATGCTGGGCTAAAATGAAATTAAAGAAAGAGACATCACTAACAATTATGACGTAGTTTGACACAAATTATGTTCCGTTTACAAAGGTCGGATTTTATGATTTTCATAGAGGTGTTCGCTGTAATTCATAATATACATTAGGAATATTCGTCAGGGTGTTAATCTTTTAGGATATAAACAATCTACCACTGAAATGATGTACCTAAATCAGTGCTATGTAAATCGCTAAAAAAAACTGAAAATAAAAGAGTCTGATGTAAAGTACGTGAATATATTAACTTGAACGATGAAATCACTTCTCTAAAATAAATTAAATTTGATAGTAATCTGGCAGAGAGAGAGAGAGAGAGAGAGAGAGAGAGAGAGAGAGAGAGAGAGAGAGAGAGGGGTAGACATGAAGTAAATACTAATGGCAACATTGCCGTTATTGAAGATAATTTTATTTAACCATTTGTAACAGTAAATGTGCAATATTGGCAAGCTATCCAACTGATCATAGCTTAATCACATAAAAATTAATAGAATGCGCTGGATATAACTTTTTTCATCTGATATTTTTATGTTTCGTTCCCTATCTTCTGCACTCAGCATATTTCACCTCAACCTGCAAGAATCTATCTGCTACGAAAATCCTTCTTACCAAGGAAAGATAAATGTGTATTCTTCTATTTGTTGTCTGTAAGATATAAATAATTTATTTCTATAAAACATATTTAAGCCTATTATTACTTCTATTACGCCAAGCTGTACTTTAACAATTATAAATAAATAATGCATTCAATCTTCATTTAGTGTGACGACTGACTCATTTTTTGTGTAGAGCCTAATGGTCTTGCAAAATAATATAATAATAATAATAATAATAATAATAATAATAATAATAATAATAATAATAATAATAATAATAATATGTGGCGCCGTAGCAGAGTGGGTTAGGTCGTCAATGGACTGGTTAAGCAACATTAGGGCTGGTCAGTCGTTGGATGGGTGACCACTCTGCTCGGCGCTGATTCCTTGGGAAAGGATCTTTACCATAATTTCCTCAGTCTACTCAGCTGTAAAATGAGTACCTATCCCTGATGGGGTAGGGTCCAGCTATGGGTTAAATAGTAAAACTCAGCAATGATGTTAAGAAATGAGGGAATAAAATAGACAACAACGTAAATGGAACCTCTGCAACATAGGAGTTTCGTCCGGCAGCCTGGTATTCAACACAATTGAAGGGGAAGACGGTCAGGTACTTGGAGGTCGTCAATCAGCAACTGACCACCATAACAACAGTAACCAACAACCCTAAAGATTGGAGCTACAGAAGCAAACCAAAGGAAGAAATGGACAAGAGAAGAAAATAAGGAAATTAGGAGATGCTACATCAGAAGCAACCGACGGAGAGAGGATATAGAAGAAGGTTGGTCAACAACTTGGAATGAGAGGAAAAACACTCCCCAAATAGAGCAGAGGCTGGCAGACCAAGTAAGGAACATAAGAAAAGAACTGGCTCTCCCCAACAGAAAGAGAAGAACTGGAAAGGGAAATGTCACACGACAACGAATTACACGAAGACGAACTGAGAGACGATGAAACAGAAGACGACAGGGATGATGAGGTATCAAACAACTACACAGAAGAAACACCGAGGACGGAATGGGTAGAAAAGATTAGGACAATGGATGGAGCCAGGATACAAAGATACCACCCCCTCCATGAAAGCCTACAACACCAAGAAATTAAAGGAGAAAACAAGTGAGGTCAATGAAATAATGGGCATGATTCACACCACAATATCACAGAAACAAATAACTTGGGCATATGCAGGAGCAAGATTAGTAGCAGAACTGATGGGGATTCGAACACCAACACACCCGACACAACCAACCCAAAAGAAACCAAAACAGCATCCTCCTTGGAAAAGGCGCCTGGAAAAGCAAATCATGGTGACTTGAGTAAACTGAAAAAGATGGCAGAAAAAAAAGGCTAATAAGCAAGAAAACAAGGGAGGAACTCAACGAGAAATACAAGGTACAAGAGAGGGGACTAAACAGAGGCTTAAGGCCAAAGCACATAAAATCCAACGGTACATGAAACAGGAATAAGGGATACCAACAGAACAAACTATTCAGAACCAACCAGAAAAGACTATACAGCCAAACTAAGACGGGGAGGACAACCAACAAGAAATTCCTGAAGCGGAACCAAGTAAGAGACTCTGTAAAACATATGGAGCAATCCGGTATCACACAACAAACATGCAGCATGGCTCCAGGAAGTCAAGGAGAAGAAACAGGGAAATAAAACAAAGATTCACAGAGATCATGACAGACACAGTCAGACACCAACTAAAGAAAATGTCAAACTGAAAGCCCTAGGTCCCGATGAAAGTTCCATGGATACTGGGCTCAAAAAACTTCAAGGCCTACACCCACGAATAGCAGAACAACTCCAGCATTGTAACTCAAATCACCATGCACCCAAATGGATGGATCCACAGGAAGAACATCCTTGGTACAAAGAGACAAGAGTAAGGGAAATATAGCCAAGTAAACTAGAGGCCTATCACATGCCTACCAATAATGTGACAGTTACCAGCAGGTATCATCAGTGAACGGCTATAGCACAACTACCTAGAGAGACAAACACCATCCCTCACCAACAGAAAGGCTGCAGAATGGAAGTGTAGGGGCACAAAAGACTGACTCCTGATAGACAAAATGGTAATGAAGAAACAGTAGGAGAAGGAAAACCAACCTAAGCATGGCATGGATAGACTATAAGAAAGCCTTCAACATGATATCACACACATGGCTAATAGAGTGCCTGAAAATATATGGGCAGAGGAAAACACTATCAGCTTCCTCAAAAATACAATGTGCAACTAGAATACAATACTTACAAGCTCTGGAATAAGACTGGCAGAGGTTAATATCAGGAGAGGGATCTTACCGGAAGATTCATTGTCCCCACTACTCTTCGCAGTATCCATGATTCCCATGACAAAAGTACTACAGAAGATGGATGCCGGGTACCAACTCAAGAAAAGAGGCAACAGAATCAACCATCTGATGTTCATGGACGGCATCAAGCGTATGGTAAGAGCATCAAGGAAATAGATACCCTAATCCAGACTGTAAGGATTGTATCTAGGGACATCAGGATGGAGTTTGGAATAGAAAATGCGACTTAGTCAACATACAAAAAAGCAAAAGTAACGAGAACTGAAGGGATAAGCCTACCAGATGGGAGCAACAATCAAACACATAGATGAGACTGGATAACAAATACCTGGAATAATGGGAGAGGGGATATAAAACACCAAGAGATGAAGGACAAGATCAGGGAAGAATATTTGCAGAGAATCAAGGCGATACTCAAGTCAAAACTCAACGCCGGAAATATGATGAAAGCCATGAACACATGGGCAGTACCAGTTATTAGATACAGCGCAGGAATAGTTAAATGGACGAAGGCAGAACTCCGCAGCATAGATCCAAGAAAACCAGGAAACATATGACAATACACAAAGCATTACACCCAAGAACAAACACCAATGCACGGACAATACATGAGACAGACTAAAGAACTAGCCAGCGATGACATATGGCAATGGCTACAAAGGGGAGAGCTAAAGAAGGAAACTGAAGGATGATAACAGCGGCACAAGATCAGGGCGGCCTAAGAACCAGATATGTTCAAAATACAACGAGCGAATGCCGACACTGCACAGAACCAGTACAAAAAGAGCCCTCCACTGGATCCTGTGCAAGAAAACATCAGCTACCTTGCTGTAATAAGTGGTACGAGCACCAACCTGAGGGAGTGATAGAAAATGATCAGGCAAAGATCCTTTGGGACTATGGTATCAGAAAAGATAAGGTGATATGTGCAAATATACCAGACGTGACGTGATTGACAAAGTCAAGAAGAAAGTATCACTCATTGATGTCGCAATACCATGGGACACCAGAGTTGAAGAGAAAGAAAGGAAAAAATGGATAAGTATCAAGACCTGAAAATAGAAATAAGAAGGATATGGGATATGCCAGTGAAAATTGTACCCATAATCATAGGAGCACTAGGCACGATCCCAAGATCCCTGAAAAGGAATCTAGAAAAAATAGACGCTGAAGTAGCTCCAGGACTCATGCAGAAGAGTGTGATCCTAGAAACGGCGCACATAGTAAGAAAAGTGATGGACTCCTAAGAGGCAGGATGCAACCCGGAACCCCACACTATAAATACCACCCAATCGAATTGGAGGACTGTGATAGAGCAAAAAAAAAAAAAAAAAATAAACAAAATGATAATATTAATAATAATGATAATAATAAATTGTAAAAAGCTCGAAAATAACGAAGAATGTGTTGGATATAGAGGTAAGCTGTGGGATAACCCCACGGTAGCACTAAGAAAAAAAATGCAAAGGAAATGGTATTTTTCTTAATTTTTTATTGAATTTACCATGAAAATATATATAAAATTCAGAGAAGGTGTTCTAATTGTCTTTAATTAATATCATACAAGAAAAGTATTCAAAACTGGTGTTGGACGTTGGTTAAAGCAATATTATCTTTGGAAATTTATTGTATGTTGATATCCTTGGGGATGTTTGCATTCCCACTTGGAATTTCCTTGCTACTTTCTCATTCACATAATTACACAGAGAGAGAGAGGAGAGAGAGAGAGAGAGAGAGAGAGAGAGAGCTCAAATATCTCACCAATTCAGCGAATCTCATTTCCTTTGATTTTTTCTAGAATTTCAAAACGAGCCAAAGTCAATCTCTGCCTTCTTGATACCAAAAATCAACCTCCCTTTGAAGAAGTTCAAACTGATCTCCAGATGATATTGCAGTAGACTGAATAACCAACGAATTATGTTCATGCTCTATCCTTTTATAGCAATAAAGCTTTCGGAACGTAAGTTGCCAAAGATAATGAGCTTTCGCTTATTTCCAGTTCATCACAAGACATGGTATAATAAAGTAAAATTGATCTTTGATGGAGATAAAGCTGTAGAATATCTGCACAGCTAGCAGAGGAAAATGAAACATCATATTTTCATTTTGGCTTCTAGCAAGGCCACTTCCATCTTTGGTGAGGGCAAATGGGCTTTTGGTTTTACCAGATTTGGAATCCTGTCTTTTAAAGGAAAGGAAAGGAATCAGACGGAAGAAGAAATATAATTTCATCTTATCTCAAGAGAAGGGCTTCAAACAAGGGTAAAGAGGGTCTTGGCTTCACAGAACAATAAAAACAATAAGAACCATAGTTTTCTCTAATATTTTACTAAAACATAAATTAAGTCTAATAATTTTTAAGGGTCTAATAATTATAATACAAAAGAAAAGATCTTTACCATAAAGTACATTACTTATGGAAAATATCCCCTTCATTACATTAATGACAATTAAAACTCAATTATAATACTGATCCAATAACTGCAAATGACTCGTAGATATATTTGACAGTAATTATGCACTAAAGTCTAGACCGAAGCGGTATCTATCTATAATATATCTATATCTATAAATACAGCGTAATGAAATGCAAATTTAGGCCAGCGAAATTCGACCTATAATTTCCTCCTAAGATATCGCCTGTATTATGGCTGGGAATTAATGATAAGTTATTAATTATTCAGAAAAAACTTTCGAGTGCTGTAATTAAAAGTACAGACGGCAACAAAGAATTGGCGTAGTTTCTTAATTTCATTGTTCGTTATGGAAATATTGCCATATGCAGGTGCCCAGATTATTTACTTAACAATAAAATAACATTTCCTTTCAAAGGTGCTATACTGAAATAAAAAATACATTAGAACCGAGTAGACTTATTCAACGTATTAAAGATAATTATTATGCAAAGTAAGGAAAATATATACCGATGGGTCCACGATTTCTAAATTTTATTTTCAACTCTAAGCTTCGTGACAGCATACCGAAGATTTGAAGTTGGCTTTGCTGCCGCTGAGTCTTGACTCAACGTATCGTACTGCACTGGGGTGATGTCATTTCGTCTCCTACAGCCGATAAATAATACATCAATGGCGTTAACATTCTTTGAAAACGATGTTTAGTTAAAACTAATGTTGGTCCTTTGATCAATAAAATAATTTGCATGACACATTTAGTGGGCCTAAATTGGACTTCTGATTTTCCCACATGATTAGCCTAGGTCTATTTTCGGCAGCAGTATACTCTCTCGGATACGTAATATCAATCAATATTTAAATCGACAATATATATATATATATATATATATATATATATATATATATATCTGCTTTATTTGACTATTCCCGTTATTCTTGTTTTATTAGCCTAGTTCGCCTTTTTTCTTATCCTTTTCATAATTGCTTAACATAATTAACTCAGACCTAGCTATTCAAAGTCAAACGGCAATCATAAAAAAATCAAACAAATATAATTCAGTCTTATTTTTTATCGAATTCTTTGCATATCATCCTGTTTCATTTGGACACCTTGGAAAGCTGTGGGAGTCAAAACTGACGAATACATTAAGAAAGGCTTACTTTCCTTAAAGCTTTCTTAGGTTGATTTTTCTGTAGCTATTCATTTCTTCTAACTAGAAATTTATTCAAATAAGTTTCACATGTATAGCTACTAGACCTACTACCATAAGCATATTATAAGTAGCTGAAAGGATAAGAAATATGAAAGGTGACGTTCTCGTTTAAGTCTATTTCATATGTTTTTTTTTTTTTTCAGAAAAACCTACTGCTTTAATCAAGGGTTGTAACACGGCTACAGGGTGTAACACGAGTGTATGCACATATTTTGTGGAATGAAAGATAAAGTTTCTTTGAACAGAAAATATTTTATAAACATGCTAAAATTTTAAGGCGTCCGTTGTCGGAGCGGGGAATTTTAAAATAACCGTTATCATTAGTGATGCTTTCACGAGATGGAGTTCGTAGTGAGAACTGAGAAGTCGGATCTAGTCGCCTGAGATGTAGAGGAGAGCGGAGCGGAGGTGGCGTATAGGAGTGATGGAAGGATTAGGCCGATGTTAATAAAGTATCTCCCAATAAAATATATTCTTTAGGTTTTGAAGAAAAAAATGCATGCATCATTGAAACCGTTTCCCTCCCTATCCGTGGTATTCACTGGCTACCGATAAAAAACAAAACAAAAAGAGTAAGCCTAACTGAATCTCTCATCCATCAAAGATAAGTTTGGTTATTCATTAGACTTATTCATTAGACAACTATCAAAGATTTCAAGAGTAGATTTTAAAATCTCTTCCTCTCCATCTAAAGTATTCATCAGACACCAGTCATAAGCGTAGAGCTAGTTATGATTCCTGGTTCAGCAATGTCGTGAAAAGTCACTAGAATTCAAAGTTCACAAATGAATGTTGCTCAGCAACATTTACACTACTGTATTGTCTTGCTCTCATGCGGTGCTTCGAGGTGTCCACCTCTAGGCCCCATGTTCTAAATTTTGCCGTTCTTTAAACAATTTATTCCTCTATGTATGATTCTCTCCGGTTTATTAATCTTTCTTGATATCTCTCCAACAGGAACTTGCACCGAATGCAGTGCAATAATTCTCTCGCTCATCGAGGGATGTTTCTTAGACCGATAAATGACACATTGACATTAGATTCCGTGCACATAACATCAAAAGCAATAGTGAGGTCGCCTGGTTCACACTGTTCAGATATCGTTTTTTTTTCTTTTTGCTTTTAAATTTGATAGCATTTTGTGAGATTCCAATTTTTTCTGTAAAATTTAACAATGGAATAGTTCAACTACCTTCAACTTAATATTGAAATGATAATTTAAGACTATGGTTTATGCGATACTACTAGTTTTTTTATAGTGATTGTGTCTCCTATCTATTTGGTAATGTTATCTATGGTTGCGATATGACGTTTTTTATCACTTCGTTTCGTTCAAGTCAATTTTGCCGTATGGAAAATAGTTTTACACAATAACTAACATAATGTTCTAAAGAATATCAGTGGACTGTTTTTAACGTCATTACACATGATTTCTTCCATCTTTGAAAAGAAAAATCAATAGATAAGGCATGAATCGTGCGTCAGGCAGGTGAATGAAAAATTATGAAACTTTGCCACGAGTTTTTTGGCCGACAGTACACTCGAGTCTAAAGTGTTTGTGGCAGTTTTGTGCAGCCTCAATGGGATGTTTGAACGAGCCACCAAGGGAACTGAATAACGGAAGGAACTGAAAGAAATTCGAAAAGAAAATCGAAAACAGACGAAGAGAAGATCCTGGTAGAACTTGTGATGTTTGGAGCCAGAAGCCATTGCTGAAATGTACTCTTGTAAACATACTGATAAGGATCACCGTGATATCGATATCTATTTTATTAAGTTTATGTCTTGAAGAATTAGTTATTCACTTCCATACGTTCTTGAACTTCATCCTCTCTTTTGTCCATAAGCTTAGGGGTCGGTTGCCTTGATGCCTCATCTTAATCTATCCCTAACGAAATGATCTTCCTCCATTAAAAACACTTTTCTCCAAGTTCACCTAATATTTTGACCTCCTTCTTGACCCTCTACCCCTCCTCTTGACCCCTTTCCATCACCAGGCTTCACCCACGGGCCCCCTCACTTCCTCCTCCTCCTCTCATCATCTGACCACATGCCCAAACCATCTCAGTCTCGACTTTGTTATCATATCAGTCATCACTAAATCCCAGACTCTTCTCTTGACTGTTTCATTTTCCAGCCTCTGACTTTAACTAATTATAAAGTAAATAGCAGGAATAAAGATTAATATTAATGATCTTGCTTATTGTCAACAAGGTTTCAAGTTGACATTTTTAAAACACCGTACAATACCCAATTATAATTATCAAACATCCAAAGGCAACACAGACTCATACAGGCCCATATTCCAATGATTCATAATTTACTTTTAAAGCGCGACCAATTAGCAGCAGCGTTATTTATGTCATTTTAATAACAAAATACCGAATTAATTCTAATGCTTGCTGACGATTTGAAACGTCCCTGTTTTACGTGCAAGAATTTCATGTGTTAATTTCCGTAAGTGTTTGCATATATATTTTAGGTCCCAGATTCGTTATATATAATGCTTTTGGTTTGCAAATAGTTGACTAATGGGGACAAAAGACTTTGATTTCATTAAATACTCCTCTTCAATAATAATAATAATAATAATAAAAATATCAATAATAATAATATAATAATAATAATAAAAATAATAATAAATAATAATAATAATAATAATAATAATAATAATAATATAATAATAAGCCCTCCACTGGAGCCTGTGCAAGAAACTCAGCTACCTTGCAGTAATAAGTGGTACGAGCACCAACCTGAGGGAGTGATAGAAAACGATCAGGCAAAGATCCTCTGGGACTATGGTATCAGAACGGATAGGGTGATACGTGCAAACAGACCAGACGTGACGTTGATTGACAAAGTCAAGAAGAAAGTATCACTCATTGATGTCGCAATACCATGGGACACCAGGGTGTTAAGAGAAAGAGAGGGAAAAAAATGGATAAGTATCAAGATCTGCAAAATAGAAATAAGAAGAATATGGGATATGCCAGTGGAAATCGTACCCATAATCATAGGAACACTAGGCACGATCCCAAGATCCCTGAAAAGGAATCTAGAAAAACTAGAGGCTGAAGTAGCTCCAGGACTCATGCAGAAGAGTGTGATCCTAGAAACGGCACACATAGTAAGCAAAAGTGATGGACTCCTAAGGAGACAGGATGCAACCCGGAACCCCACACTATAAATACCACCTAGTCGAATTGGAGGACTATGATAGAGCAAAAAAAAAAAAAAAAAATAGTAATAATATCTTGCTGAATTATAAAAACCAAAACATAATTCTAGTTAATGAGCAGAATTTATTTTCGTATCTTAGTGAAATTCTTTTTAACGAGGAGATGATGAATTTATATCTCTGCAGATTTTTTTTTTTTTTAAGCGAGCAGAACCGAACTTAACTATAAAAAGCAGCCCAACAATATCCACAGGAGAGTCTGCAAAACCCAGCAGTATTCGCTGTCGACCAGCACTGCTGACGGGGATCAATCTCGGGTTCAGCAGAATGAAAGAGTTAATGATTTCTGACTCTCACGCAAACTGTTGTTCCTTCGTCTCTGTTTGCTTTGCATGTTTGAGGGCTTCATATCCAGCTGGGCAGAGGATGCCACCTAAACCAATGGGTTATAGAGTTTAAATTGGTGGGTGAGTGAATGAAAATAGTAGATGATTCTGTAGTTTCTATCGCTATTGGAATTTTTTGAGCAGAGAAGAATAATTGTAAATGTGACCATAGATAGTTTTTTTTATAATAATTGATTTATTTTAGCAGGAAAAAAAATCAAAAGCAAGAATAGCTTAAGCGTTTTTGAACAGAGATGCGTTAGGGATTATCTTTAAAATATATAAAAAAGAAATTCAATTCAACCGAAAGTTAAAAAAAATTCCGAAATTATTTAACAAGGATTATCATTGTAGATGAATTTATTGTCTGTATCTACTTTGACCCCTGTCTGTAAATCTTGATTAATGTTCAAAGAAACAACAAAGTAAGAAAGAAAAATTAGAGGTCTTAATTTCCGCATAAATTCCCAGCTATTTGAGAAAACGTTTCAAATTAGTCAGTCTGGTGCTTATTTGCGTGCAAGTTCCCCCGATTCTTGGGAACTGTATAATTGGGCTGGTGTATATTTTGGAGCAAGCTCCACGCCATTTGGGAACAATAATTGGGCTGGTGTCTATTTTCGTCCAAGTTCCATACTATTTAGGAAAACGTTTGATGGGGCTGCTGGTGTCCTGATTTCCCTAACTTCGGTGTTGAACCTGGCTGGTGTCTATTTCGCCTTGTGTATCATCCTTTCAACGGACATGCTTATTTGCTATCTGTGGTGAATAAAGCTTGAATGAATTCTATATGAAAACATTACATTTTCACGCCAAGCGCCATATGAGTCAGCAAAGAATGTCTATTTCTGGTTTGAAAAGTGAACACATTTATTCGCTGGAATATTAAATTCTCTCGCACCTTACTCTGGGCCAATCATATTCTGACTGGGAACTTTCCACTCTTGACGTCTCTGCCACTACCTATTTCAAAAGTGTGACGTCAATCTTATGTAATGTCATATGCATTAACCCGGGTCTTCGGATGACGACTGCTGATTTTAGCATTGCCGAAAACAATTATACTTGAAAGGAAGAATTTAAGTGTTTGAATTTCAATCCAATGCGAAAAATGATTCATTTAATCCGCAAAAAATTAGTTAGTCATTGACGATTTTTTGTTTTTATACATTAATTTTAATGTTGAATTCCCTTTGTATATAATTTAAGGATGATTGTAATGATATATAATTTAATAATACCACAAAATGGAAATATGATTTTCAGAACTCCATTCCTGAAGCTTGTTTTGTTTTTCGTATTCGCACAAAATCTTTAGAGTAAATGTGACATGTGTGCTTTCAATCTACAAAAAAAACACTTTTATTTAAAGGCATTCTCCAAAATCTAGAAATGGCTCTACTTGATAAGATGCAACAGCAACTTCTCTGTTTGTTTATGGAGTCAGTTGATTCTCTCGAATATCACTTTTCAAGATCATGAGAGGTTAACGACGAATGTTGAAACCTTATTTACAAGTGTCCTACGAATCTACTCCAACGGGGATATAAATATCAATTGAGGGGGGATGGGGTTATGGTGAGGACTGAGGGTCTGGGTAAGGGGTCGTGGGTGATAGAGGGAAAGATCAATCGCTCACTATCAGCTATTACAGTAATTACAAAGCATTGAAATAGAAATGAATAAATAGGGAAATTGAACATTTATTGGCATCATTACTATAACTGCATATATTTCAGAGCTGCATCTGTAGTTACTATAGTTGATTCATTTAAGGTAGATTCTTGCGCCTACGAAACGTTTGTTTGGCGGCCTCTGATTGGCTGGTACCGGGAGGTAGGCCGCTCGCTCATTGTGTCATATTTTCGTCTGTGACTTAGAAAACATGCATTACGTTTATATTTCTTCATTTATTTCACGTTTTCCAAAGTAATAAAGTTTTGGTTATACCAAAGGATTCTCTATTAATTGTACAACCAAATAATCTTTTCCTGAAATCAATTAGATAAAACACAAAGGAATTACAACGAGTAAAAGTGCAGAGAAAAAATTTCAATCTTACACCTGTTTTTATTTATCATCGGATTTTAATAAGTCATACGATCAAGATGAATTAAAACTTGTATTTTCATACAATAAAATCACCCTGAATACACTGGTGCTTTCAGATTTTGGATGCGTGTAATGTGAAGAGAAAATGAAGAATATGTCTTATTATTTTGCAGGCGTACTTGACTCAGCCTGATAGGAAGTCAATCTTTCTTAATTTCTTAATTTTTTTGTTTGTTTATTATTTCACTGAGATTATACTTTTCATATCACTCAAATAAGTCTCTGATGTCTCTTTAATTTGAAAATATATTCATCAAAATAAAAAATTAGAAACAATGTCTTGAAACAACCTGATTAAAGTTTAGGCTGAGTTGAAGAGTGTGAAGTCGTCTTTCCACAGAGTTGAACTTCTTTGCTGGATTGAATTCCCCGCGGCCCGCAATGGGTCTGAGCTAACGATACCAGATGCATCCATCTGATTATTATTATTTTTTTCCTTATCAGATTGCCAGACATACTATATGATATTGGATTTAAAATGTTCGACAGTTATAATGGAAATTCTGTGTATTTATTTTCAGAAAATGTAATAATATAACATGGTAAATATTGTCGAAACTGCAACCTTTTATATCGCTAATTGGCAACTCAAATCTCTCGATGAGACGACAAACGCAACGGGACGACGCCTTGCATATCTCATTCTCTCAGCAATACTGTCAAACTTGAATCATTTACTGGTGCAACAAAATAAGACATATTCTCCACGTTCTCCTCACATTTACACGCATCCAAAATCTGAAAGCACCAGCCGTATTCAGGGTGGGAATTTGTTGTATGGAAAACACTAGTTTTTATTTTATCTTAATCGCGTTAATGATGCAAAATCCGATGATATATAAAAACAGGTATAAAGAATTAAATGCTTCTCTTTTCCCTTTTACTCGTTGTAATTCCTTTGTGTTTTATCTTATTGATTTCAGGAAAAGATGACTTAGTTGTACAATTAATACCGAATCCTATGGTATGACCAAAAATTTTCCTATCTTGAGCAAAGCGTGAGTTGATTGAAGAAATATAAACATAAATATTGCTAGTTTTTCTAAGCCACAGTAGAAAATGATGAGACTGAGCAAGCGGCCTACCTCCTGGTACCAGCCAATCAGAGGCCGCAAACAAACGTCTCGTAGGCGCAGAATCTACCTTAAATGAATCGACTATAGTAAGTTTCTTGACTTGTATTCAACCTGTTTGTGCATTGAGAAAGTTAATGACTCCGTGTTTAAGACACTTTTGTCGTTAGGGTGGGACTTAGCAAAAGATTTCTTATAATACGCACACACACGGGACACACACGCACACATATATACGTATATAATAATGTGTAAATAAGAAACTTGACTATCTGACGCTGTTCTTCTCTGATGTCCTGTCTACCTCATCTCAATAGTTTTCTTGAGATATTGTTTTAATTTCATACATAATTTTTAACGGTCCCAAATTATTCCTCATCCTGAATAATCAGTGAAAGAGAATAAGACTAAGGACATCCGAATGACTGCCCTATTGTGGGTTCCCTTTCAACGCTCGGGAGACTTTCATTGTTCATTGCAACGGGGCTGAACTTTACAGGAAGCTAAATAGTTCCCAGATTAGTTGAGCGCTAAGAACTCAGGAGGGGAGGAGGGGAGGCTTCTATAGCTTCTCTAATATCTTTGCTGTCTTGTAATTAACCGCTGCTCGCTTCTTGGGGATTTAAACCAAGTCCCTGGAATACTGGGTTTGACGTATATATTCCAGTGTGAGGGAGTCTGACATTGTATCCTTAACAACACACTTTATTATTTTTTCCTTGTTATTGTAATCTGATACCTAATCGCTAATTATATGCTAGAAGGATCATAGATTATTTTTTTATATAACTGTTCTTAATGAAAATGACAGACTATAATCTAAGATTACTAAACAGAAATTATGCTAAAAAAAATGGGAAAAAAATAATCCCTAATAGTCTCAGTTTTTGCGAGCGAAGGTCAACTAAAAAAGAATTATTTGATGTCTCGAACAATTGTGAGAAATTACAAGGAGAGACAGAGAGAGAGAAGAGAGAGAGAGAAAGAGAGTAGGAGGCCTAGCCAAAGTCCACGGCTAAAGAGACCTTTCAGAACCCGAATCTTATCAAAAAGCACATAGTTATTGGATTCTTATGTGACCTCTTTCTCTCCCTAAGGTATTTGGACTCTTAGCCAACTATTTTCACCGACAGAGACTTGAAAGTGTGTTGGTTGGTGCGTAAGAGAGAGAGAGAGGAGAGAGAGAGAGAGAGAGAGAGAGAGAGAGAGAGAGAGATGAGTGGTGCCATCAGTTTCACAGGTCGTGAGAAGGCAAGGAGTGACATTGTAGCTACTGAATCCAGCCTCTTTCAATACGCAAAGAAAATTAATAATTTTCATCTATAACAAATTATAATATGTTTCATAACTAATTCTTAATTTCCAAACCGACAACTGTAGGTTACACTGTAATGTCGACTGCATATTTTCCTTTCACCTTTATTGTTAACTGTAAGTTGCTGTATGTTACTCTTAATGAAATACGAGGAATCTGTACTCTTCGCTCAAAGGCAATTGGAAGCCTTCCGGGAATCTAAGGAATAAAAAAAAAGAGAGAGAGAGAGAGAGAGAGAGAGAAAGACGAGAGAGAGAGAGATGGATAATAGTAGCTT
This sequence comes from Macrobrachium nipponense, assembly GCF_015104395.2. Lineage (NCBI taxonomy): Eukaryota > Metazoa > Arthropoda > Malacostraca > Decapoda > Palaemonidae > Macrobrachium > Macrobrachium nipponense. The sequence continues at coordinate 216,703,110 of NC_087200.1, forward strand.
TCTTGCCTAGCTTAGAAAAATCTCATTCTTTTTGTCCTAACTATGAGCATGTGGGTGTATTTGGCGTGTGGAGGTTTTTCCCCGAGATAGATAAAAAACAAAACATAAGAAAATAGGTTTGTAAAGATCATTTGTTGATTGGGGCTACCATGAACTTCGTAGAATGTGACTTAATAATCTGTAATAACCATCATAGACCAGGAGCGTCCCCAATTCGAATAAATAAGAAAAACAGCTCGAGGTTAATCAGAGTCGCGACAGGGTCTCTCAAAATGCGACATTTGGGGAGGACCGCCAGTGCCCCCTCACGTTGCTGTCAGGAAGGAAATTGCAACATCGCCTCCAATTGGGCTGAGGGAGGTCAAGAAGAAAGAATTTTGTTCTCGTCTGGAAAGGAAAGAGAGAGAGAGAGAGAGAGAGAGAGAGAGAGAGAGAGAGAGAGAGAGAGGATACTATTGCGTGTATATTAACTATTTCCTTTCGACCAGTTTCGTTGTATATAAGAAATTCCAGTCAAGATTACTAAATCGTACAGCGTTAATAACAGCTATCTTGAAGTCCATCAATCAGTAACCCCGCCTCTTCTCCCTACACCAATCCTCCAACTCTCACCCCCACCCCCTCCCCTCCAACAGAGAGATTCCCAAACACACTGAAGATAATGGGTTCTGTTTCAATGCGGATCGTCAGAAAAGGTTGGGAGATCTTGATTGCCTCATTTGTATCTCGGGACCTTCCTCTTCTTAACAAGTATATTTTTGGGGAATTAAAGGATATAAGACTTATGAATGATATTCTGAAGCTGTGAGCTGCAATTAATACTGGATTATGCAAATTAAATTCTTTTAACTCAAGATATTCGTGTGCTCATGCAGAAATCTTTTTTTGTGTTTCCATACAAGTACTCATATTTACGATGATTGGAACTTTCTCATACGAAGACGAAAGTAATTTGCAAATGTTTATAAGAATTTAATTTGCAAAATATTTATATAGGTAAGAACTTTGTTTTTTTGAAAGTTATTCGGATCGCTTGAAGAAAAGCGACCCCAACACACGCTGGGGTCGCTTTTCTTCAGGTGGAAAATATTGGGGTCGCTTTTCTTAAGGTGAGGAATTAACAAGGCTATGGCGGAAGGCGGAACGGCACTTCGCGCCTTATCCGCATATTTAAAGATTCTTGGCAAGCTCGGTATGTTCTGCCAAGAGGTAATGTTGCGCTGCAGGTGCTAGCCACAGGGTTTACAGTAAGTTTGATTATTTTTGTACTGAAATTGCAAGACAATACGCTTTAATAACTATTGGTGTTTGTCTAAATTTGTGGTTTTAACAAATGTTTAATATAAAGTAGTTTTTAATTAATATATATCTATATTTTGTTCTCCTTTTTTCTATAATTATGAGCTAAAGTGGGTCACCTGAAGATTGAAGACACCAACAAGCAAGGGTCGTTTATCTTCAGGTGGAAAATATTGGGGTCACTTTTCTTCAGGAGGAAAAAGGGGCGGATTTTCTTTCACAGGAAGGTATTAGGGGTCGGTAATCTCCATGTGAATTCCCATTATTCAAATAGATATATATATATATATATATATATATATATATATATATATATATATATATATATATATACTATATATATATATATGTATATATATATATATGTATTTATATATTATATATATATATATATATATATATTAAACAGGCGGAGGTTTCTCTAAACCCAACTATACAATGAAGGTAGGGGAAGCACACCAACAGGTTCAAGGAACTCATATTTATTAAGTTGCAACGTTCGAAGCCAACCAGCAGGCCTCATTTTTCAAGCTAAAAAGTAACAATATCTAATTAGTACAATAAAATTAAGCTACAATATTAAAAATACACAATGTAAAGTACAATAAAACAAACACAGTTAAAAACACAAATAAGGACCAACCGTTGAGTGTGAAGACAGAGGAAGGACTAACAAAAAACGTAAGCCAGTTCACGAGAGGTAAAGATGTGTAGACGTGGCATGGGTGTTCAGTGAGGGGACCAGTTTTTTAATAAACAAAGATTCATTAATTGTTAAAACTTGTGATTGGAAGCTCTGCCCAAAACCTGAAAGTCCTTGTACTGGTCGAATACCTACCATTTTATCGGGTATGATCCCTTATGTTGGAAAATTCGGGATTCGAAAGCTTAGTGCCAGTTCATAGCTGATAGCTCTATGACTGTCGATTCGGACCTTAAGTAACCTATGTGTCGATCCAATATAGTTCCTCGATTACATCGCGGACAAGTAAACTTGTAAATGACACATGAGGTCATTGTGTGTGTATATATATATATATATATATATATATATATATATATATATATATATATATATATATATATATATATATATATATATATATATATATATATATATATATATATATATATATATATATATATATATATATATATATATATATATATATATATATATATATATATATATATATATATATAAGGAACTTCATTTGTAGATTGTTAACATAAATAAGATACCAATTTTGAAATAATCTACCTAGCTAATAACTTAATTTGTAAGTTATTCTTATTGAAAATAAGAATTGTATCTGCTCTGTATTTACATAGACAAAAAAAGCACGTGTATTTGAGCACGACGACTCGAAATTCAGACATTAAGGTACAATTAAACAACAAATGAAGGTTTTTTATGAGGTAAAATGGTACACATTCAGTATAAGTTTATGAAACCGAGACAGAAAAGCAGACATAAGATTATTCCCACGTACCAGGCTGGTCATCATTCTACATAGTTTGCTGTTCTTTAAGATTAAGTTGGCCTCATGCCCAGCACAGACTCTGCTCCAGAAAGCAGCTTTTTTTTAAGATTGAATAGCAATATGTCAGTCAGCACGGCTCTTGCTCATAGGGCAGCCTGCAATTGAGAAGAGCAGCAGTGGACGTATTATTTTTAAGATTAAACAGGCCTTATCCCCAGCCAACACGGGCTCTTGCTCATAGAAACAGTCTGTAATTAAGAAGAGCAGCCAGTGGACGTATTGTTTAAGATTAAGCTGGCCTTTATCCCAGCCAGACGGGCTCTTGTTCCAAAATTGGCCTATAAAAAGAGCGAGGAGCTTATTATGGTGTGGCCAGTATGTACCATACTGCCAATGAGTAAACCAGAATAGAGCTTGAAAATATTAATAAACACGAGTAAATAGGAAAATATTTCACTGCAGAGTACACAAAAAGCTTCTTGGGATTTTTATTACCATCTATTACAGTAAATTATTCAGTGTTTCGTATCATTTGATCTTCATTACTGGCTGCAGAATTTCTTCTCCGTGGTTGTGAATATTTATCAAGGATCAAAACCCTATTACGATGTTCATACCTCTCTCTCTCTCTCTCTCTCTCTCTCTCTCTCTCTCTCTCTCTCTCTACTTTTTTATTCAATTAATAAAGAATTCTTACTGTTGAATAATTTACCTGCCATTTTGAAGTAGCTATTTCTAGCATACACAAATGCCATTTGGCAAGGAATACTTATTCATGCAAAGTAATCAATAATCAGTGATATTAAAGATTAATACGTCAATAAGTAATTAGCTTTTCAACTCGTCCGAACAGGAATCTTCTGAATTGATCAAATCTAGTATCTCAATGAGATATTTTTTTTGTTTTTTTAAACCAAATTCCTTTGAATGTTCCTGAATCCATTTTCTTTTGTTTCATCTTGTGCATTCTTGTGGACCTCGGGATCTCTAACAAGTTGTAACTCTTAATTCTTCTTTTTTTTTTGAAATTTGGGTACACTTTTTTGTGTGACAAATTCAGAGCAACATTATCCGTCTCTAAAATGATCAAATTAGAGAAGATTATATTCCTTTAACAAATTTCATAAAACTCATGGTTACCGTTCTACGTAAATATTTCCCCATTAGCTCAGAGAAAGAACAAATTGTTTCCTGCAAATGGAATAATTTAGGTAATCACTGGAATTACTAAAACATAGAGGAAAATGAATGGAGGCTATTTCCACATTCCCACAATTATGTCTTTATTATGTGTCATTTTTTATTCCCTATTTACCTGCTTTCATTGCAAAACAATAACCGTTTATTACATATAGATATCAAGCTGGGATCCTCTGCGAAGTTCATAATTGTCTTGTCTTTTATCACTGAGAAGAAAATACGATTTTAACCATATGTGAGAGAAGCGTGTATAACCAAGATGAATTATCATAAAGGGACGAAAATGGATGGATTTAAATCTTCAAATTGTACAAAGTTTTGAGAAACAAACTCACATAAGTTTTTTGTTTTATGTTTTTTAAATATCAAATGGAAAGTCTTTTTTTGAATATATGAAATATTTTATTTCGGGTTTCCTTGTTCACACACACACAAACACACACACACACACGCACACAGAAGAGAGAGAGAGAGAATATCTTTAAAAGGGCTCTACTTCATTGGGGTGAGCATTAACTCGTGGAGACTGTGTCTCCATCCTGCTTGCGTCCAATATCAGTCAACTAAGTCCTTATTCACTGGTAAAGTCAAGAGGGGCATAAAAAACTTGAGAGAATGCGTACTTTTGTCTCTCCCTGTCTGGTTTCAGAATCAAGCACGAATCGTCCCAGTTCTACAAGAGAGAGAGAGAGGGAGAGAGAGAGAGAGAGAGAGAGAGAGAGAGAGAGAGAGGAGAGAGAGAGAGAGAGAGAGAGATATTCTATCATGGGTTGTTTACACAAAAAAAGGAAAAGTACAAAACTCGAACATAATTCTGCACGAGGAAGACAGAGCGTTCTTTTAGGTGATATTGGATAGTACTGAAAGACTGAAAATAGCTTAGAGCCCATTCACACAGTATAATATGTAGATTTTTTAAGAGCTCAAGCAAAGTTTGTCAACTTAAGAAGGTTGTCGTATCGTGAAGTATATGAGGGAAATACACCATAGGGGCAATTAGAAAGTCAGTTTATCATTGGTAATTGTTTTCTAGCTAAGGGTGGGGGGGGGTGCGAGAGCTGGGGGAGCGGGGAAGCCAGCACAACAGTGTGGTGGATTCAAGACCGAATTATTATGGATGTCTGGAGTCATGAAAACATTTATCCATAAAACATTTTTCAAAACCAATGACGAGATGAGCCGTTCAAAGAGGGGGAAACAGCCGGATGAGACTGATTCAGAACGTCGATCCTTACTAGAGATTAAGCTAAGGAGGAAAGATTGCCTCCATAGAAAGTAGAGATCTACTCATTCCTGTGTGCGATAATTGGATGACTGATGTTTAAAAGAATGTTGTTCTGCTGTGTAGAGTCGCCCTAAGGACGATGAAACAACCTGTACTTTGTTCTCAATGTAAGTTAAACAAAGAATTGAAGTGTTGGGCCAAGTATGTATCCCATTTTCTATTTATAATTAAGTTTCATCTCTCATAGTAATCCAGTAAAATTCTCTTTGTTACATCATGTTGCAAAGAGACCATTTAGTCTCCTGAACAAGCTATGCAGAATTTATTTAGCAGAGGCAAACTATATCCCTTTATAAACCATTACTTTCCATTGAAGTTCTTTTTCTTTTTTTCTGAACAGCGCTCCAGACCCAAGAAGAATTCATTGTCTTGTGAAAAGAATTTTCCGTACGCTAAAGTTATCAATGAAAGGTTGATGGAAAATGACTTACTCTCAATAAAATGCAAAAGTATACACTTTATCTTAGAGTAAAAGTTGACCTCACCCCCCTTTCATCTCTCTCAGATTCCTCAAATATTAGTTGACACAACTTTTGTTTTTTCTTTCCCTTCCTTTTGTCATAGCTGGACATTTTGACTGTTGGCAGTTTTGACTCATGCACGACAGCTTATGGAGATGTACGTCGATTGTCACAACAGCAAAATATTATTTTCCCTTTACGAAATCCCAGTAATTTTACTTATCTCTTAAGGCTTTCATTTATCTCATATGTTAGCGAGGCTTCGGAGAGAGTAATGTCTGAGAGAAGAACCTGGAGAGGTCTTCTGTTATTAGCTCTTCATTGAAAGAACTTTGAAGATGCCGATAGAAATTAACAAAGGATTAGTTAATCCGAGATTAGGGGATTGATGGGAATGGCCTGGTAATACTTTTATTTTTCTGATTTTTTTTTTTATAATTGATTCCTTTTCGTTTGCATGATTAAATTATATCAGTCTATGGAAATTAGATTTGTGAATGATCTTGCGATTTTTTTTCTTTTTTTTTTTTTTTTTGCATTTGATAAATCAGTCCTTGAAAATCAGCTTTCCTTTAGCTGTGACAGACTCTCTGTCTGTTTGTCTTCTTCTTTGCCACTTGACAGTTTTCACCTATTCCACATTCTGAGTCTGATTATTTATTCGGGTTTCCAGATAAACTGATACCATAGTCATCAAAGTCATTAACGATTTTCTATCTCTCTCTCTCTCTCTCTCTCTCTCTCTCTCTCTCTCTCTCTCTCTTAAAGCGAGCTTTCGTCTAGAGCTGCCACCACCTCCGGGGGACTGGGAAGCGAGGGTGGACTGATCTTGGAGCGATGTTGTTGTAGATTAAGCTGGCTTTATGCCAGCACGGGCTCTTGCTCACAGAGCAGCCCGTAGGTCATTTGAATTTTTTTTGATGTGGAAAGGTGATTTTTAAGGTATATGGGGTGAGCCTTTATTTATGATTCTATGGTTATGCATGTGAGATGGTATGATTTGAAAAAAGAAAGGAAAAGGTGAACAGGCAAGGTTACAAACCCCTTTAAACCCTAAGGTACCCATTAGTAGAAGATAAAGATCGATAGTAGCGAGTCCTGGCGAGTCAGAGTAGCCAGTAAGGAATTCGAAAAATTTATAGTCGTAGAAAAACGGGGAAAAAAAACAATTAACTCAATAGAGTTCAAGTACCATATTTCACTTTACGAATAATACAAAAAAAGCGCCGATCGTTAGCAATAGAAATTCGACGAGAGAAAAACGAATTATTATCAGTTTTAGAAAAAGCAAAACAAAAGTAAACAACAGCTAAGCGGTAGTTAGAGTGACAGTTGAAATATTCGGTCGTTAGACGTGAGGCGGCCGAAAACCGGAGGGGGAAAGGAAGGAAGGATAATGAGTAGTAGAAAAAGATAATTACCCAATAATCAGTAGAGCAATTAATGTGCGTGTCTTCTTCGATCAACACGGTACTCTGGTCCGAGGAGGAAATCTGGTAATAATATACTCTTGGATTTTGGTATATTCAGAATGTACTTTCTTTGACAGGGAAGTTGAATTACTTTGTCTTGCATCTATGACAATACCTTGTAGTGATTCAAAAAATTCTGGGCTGGTGAGAAGAACTTTGTTGGTGTATTTTTCATGCATCGCTAGCTTTGAAAACGCTGTGGGTAAATTGTGGGTCTGACACTCCACTTTTTTCACTGGCTTCTCCTCGGTCTGGGTTGTTGCCTCGCTGTATGTGGGTCTTCTGTCACCATTTCTTCGGTAATTTCGTCGGGAAATTCTTCGGTTTGAGTTCCTGCCTCAACACGTAAGGCTAGGAGTCCCCCGAAATGATGCAGGGGTTGCGGGATGAACTTAGGGGTCGGGGGGGGGATGGAAGGGGTTTGGGAAGTTGGAGGGCGGAAGGAAGGGAAGGAAAGGATGAGGGGTTGGGGATGTAATGACGGGGTTTGGGGCAGAGAGAGTTGAAGAGTTTGTGGTGGAGGTGGCAGATTCGTTCTCGGATCTATTTCTCGGTTCACTTGGTGGTCGTCTTGGGGGCGATGGCTGCCGTTTCTCGAGGTCTTGCAGGCGGTGGGAAATAAGCCTTCATCCTCCAGATTTTCTCCAGTTTGACAGGGCACCCCTTAAACCATGCATGATGAGACTGGTGGCATTGGGCATCGGGCAACAGTGTGCCCGTTTTGCTTTTAAATTTAGTGAGGCAAACGTCCGTCTCATGCCTCTGGCTGCAAATTCCACAGACATGCTGGGCCGTGCACTCCATCCTGTGATGCCCAAACCTCTGGCACTTGAAACCACCTGAGAGGTTTTTCGGGATAAAGGCTTCGCCTTATAGCTTCCAAGGATCCCAAGGCTGATTTTGCCTTTAAAAGTTGCTTCGATTTTCAGAGTTTCTTCTTCTGTTCCGTCTCTATTCTTCACTGTACAACGTGAAGCGGTCAGTATGCCTGGTACTTCCAGAATTCGTTCCATAGTCACATATTTAGGGACTTTGCAAATCATTGCTTTCGATATCTTCTCAGCTGGGTCCAAAAGGAGACATAGAGGATAGGTCTTCAGGAGGTCTGCCGACTGTTTGTCTCTCGGGGTAATGATAAATTCCCCTTTCAGATTCGGTCGGGCTTGGAGTTTTGTGTTTGGGTATTTTTTTCTCAAGTGCTAGGACGGCCGCATACGATGTCTGGGTGTTCTTGGGATGTTGTTTTGAATCTAGGGAGTGCCTGAGTCGTCATGGTAGGTGCTGGAGGCGTCGAGGGTTTAGGAAAGTCAATGACACTGTTGAGGGCTTTTTTCCTTTTCTTCTGGACTTTCTGGAAGCCCTGATCGTCGAGGGGGGGGCGGGTCCACCTGCTGGGAGCCAGGAGACGACGCCCGTTTTTTTTCTGCCATCGTCTTAAATTCGACAAGGCGAGCTGCTCGAGATTATATAATGACCAATAATATAGCGCAAGGATGACATAACGTGTAAAGCGTTGATCTTGGAGTGGTGTCCATCCTCCTTATATCTGTGTTTGACAGCAAGGGGTCTGCCCCTGGCTTGTCTCCGGTTGGCTGGTGGCAGTGAGTCTTCGTTTTCATTGGTTGCCTGAGCCAGGTCTCAAGCCACTTCTCCGAGCCGATGGTTGCATTGCAGCAGATCCTGCAGCCATCTGGACCTCCTGAGCGGCGCTGTAACGTTGATGGGCATTGCGCACTACGCTATTGGGGACGTCACGGCTAATTGATTTCCATCGGCTGCAGGAGTACCTCGTTCAGGGGCGTTGTCTTCTGTTGGAGTTGTCATATTCGATGGTGTCATTGTTGGTGGCAGGTCTTCTCATACTCGTAGGGAGGAGAAATTCTTCCTGCGTCGTATTCAGTGTAGGTTTTATTTGCTGGATGAGGAGCGCCTCCAGCAGGCGCAACCGACAGGCTTCAGGGGCTTCCCAATGATTTTCGTGTTCTGTATGATGACACCCGGGAGATTGCCTCCTGATGTTTGGTGCAGGCATGATTCTTGATAGCCCCCTCTTGGGCATGGCACGAGAGTCTCTTTGACAGGCGCATGGTAGTCATACCTACTACGTAGGCGCCGCTGCATTCGCGGAACTGGGCATGTATACTGGTACACTACATGCTTCTGCTTCAGGGGTTCTCTTACCTGTGGAGAGGGGTTATTTTTCATAAGAAGGTCGTGCATCCTCCGATTCTGGAATATATGATTAAGTCGATATTCTTGGTGTCGTTAGTTGTGGATACATTTTCAGAAATAATTTTCTTAATGGAGTCTTCTTCTTCACGGTAATGGGAACTTATGAAGGCTTTGTAGTACAGCTTGATATTATCCTGGTGGCGGGGCTTCGGGCTCTCATTACTGTACCATTTCTAAAGGTCTGTGCGGACTTCCTTGCTGATTAATTTATTTGGGTACCCGTTATTCACAAGTACTTGGGAGGGGCGGTCGAGTTCCTGGTGAGAGTCCTGCCAGGTAAAGAGCAGTGGGAGAGGGCCCTCCTAACGAAGGCCTTGAGGGTGGTGCTTTTGAATCTGGTGGGGCACTCGCTGTCTCCATTGAGGCAAAGTCCTAAATTAGTCTTCTTTGTGTAGACCGAAGTACGGACACTGTCATCCATCTTGCTTACAAGGACGTCAAGGAAGGGGAGCCGATGGTTGGAGCTGTGTTCAACTGGCAATTCAGCACACTGCACTGCTAAAATTCTTGACAGAGGGCATCTACTTCATCCTCGGCG
>NC_087200.1:216718080-216722133 GCF_015104395.2 Macrobrachium nipponense
CAACACTGGGGTGCGAAGGTGTAAACACCAACTGCAGCCAATCAGAGCGTCAGCTGATGATGTCATCAGTGACCAATGATGGCGAAGACACTTTCCCGCCACCGATGAACCTCGTCGAGAAATTCTCCCGCTTATGCTCCGCTGTTGGAAAAAATAAAAGAAGTTTGCGTTAGTGATTAACGGTAAATGTGAATTTAGCCAAACAGTTATGACATACCTGAAATTAATGTTTAAAGAATTTCTCATCCATTTGATCATCCGTGTGAAAAAAAAAATCGTATAAATAAAAGCAATAGTTGCAGCTAACTCCAATATGATTATTGTTTTGGTAACTAACTTTATAATTATGTAAATCAGCCGAACAATTAATTAATGAAACACCTGACTGACTATTTCAGGCACTTATCTCTCAGTGACCTTTGGACCTGAGAAGAGATTTGGCCTCGGATTAAAGGATTAAGTTTTTTTTTTTTTTCTTTTTTGAGTTTTTAAGCTTTTGGTACAATGTGCTTATATTGAAAGGCGATTACAACTTAGTTGTAAATAAACAGTTAAGTGAATATTAAAATTAGTGTATAGTATTTACATAAAACTGTGTTTATAATTCTGTAAAGGTTTATATCTATCCATATTTGAAAATAATGTACAAAATGCTATTGTGTGGAAAGAGTGTATTATAATGCATGTAATCATAAATATGCATAAATGGTATGTAAATACTATCTAAGCATACTGGAATGTAATATTATCGAAAAAATTGCAAGTGTCCTTTTTTCTTCAGATATTAATTCATCAGTGTGGCATGGATACCCACCAAACATTAACACACACACACACACACACACACATAAAACTCGGAACAACAAATATTTCCCTTGTCATGTATAGGACTCGTACAGAGAAATGTACCTGAGTTCGCTAGATATAAGTCCGTATTTGCTTTTAATTCCAATCAAACTTGGAAATTACTAAAAATAATACTTGTGACCCAAAACACTGCGAAAGGCGAAAAGGAAAAAACTGAAGGTCATAAAATATGAAATAGAGGAAATGCTGTATAAAGATGGCTTCAACTTCCGGAATTTAAGTGACCGTTTCTTATATTGCCAGCAATCCTATCTGATTGCCTTGGTTACTGAGAATTATATTAATATTTAGCCATAACTTTTATTATTACTATTATTATTATTATTATTATTATTATTATTATTATTATTATTATTATTATTATATTATTTTTTTTATTTTTTTTTTGCTCAATCACAGTCCTCAATTCGACTGGGTGGTATTTATAGTGTGGGGTTCGGGTTCCTTGCATCCTGCCTTCTTAGGAGTCCATCACTTTTCTACTATGTTACGCTGTTTCTAGGATCACCAATCTTCTGCATGAGTCCTGGAGCTACTTCAGCCTCTAGTTTTTCTAGATTCCTTTTCAGGGATCTTGGGATCGTGCCTAGTGCTCCTATGATTATGGGTACAATTTCCACTGGCATATCCCATATCCTTCTTATTTCTATTTTCAGATCTTGATACTTATCCATTTTTTCACCCTCTCTTTCTCTTCAACTCTGGTGTCCCATGGTATTGTGACATCAATGAGTGATACTTTCTTCTTGACTTTGTCAATCAACGTCATGTCTGGTCTATTTGCACGTATCACCCTATCTGTTCTGATACCATAGTCCCAGAGGATCTTTGCCTGATTGTTTTCTATACACCTTCAGGTTGGTGTTTGTACCACTTATTACTGCAAGGTAGATGGTGTTTCTTGCACATGCTCCAGTGGAGGGCTTTTGCTACTGAATCAAGCCTCTTTTTGTACTGGTTCTGTGCAAGTGCTGGACATTTTTTTCATCTATCGTTTCTTTGGACATATCTGGTTCTTAGGGCCTGATCTTGTGCCGCTGTTATCATTCCTTCAGTTTCCTTCTTGAGCTCTCCCTCAGTAGGCATTGACACGTGTCATCGCTGGCCAGTTCTTTACTCTGTCTCATGTATTGTCTGTGCATTGGTTTGTTATGCCATTCCTCTGTTCTGCTTGTCTTTCTCCTGTCTTTGTATATTTCTGGGTCTTCGTCTACTTTTATTAGTCTTTCTTCCCATGCACCCTTGAGCCACTCGTCTTCACTGGTATTCATATATTGCCCTAGTGCCTTTTCTCGATGTTAACGCAGTCCCTCTATACTTAGTGGTCCTCTCCCTCTTTCCTTTCGTGTTATGTATAGTCTGTCCGTATTTGTTCTTGGGGTTGTAGTGCTTTGTGTATTGTCCATATATTTCCTCGTTTTCTGGTCTATGCTGCGAAGTTCTGCCTTCGTCCATTCCACTATTCCTGTGCTGTATCTGATTACTGGCACTGCCCAAGGGGTGTTTATGGCTTTTATCATGTTTCCGGCGTTGAGTTTTGACTTGAGTATCGCCTTGAGTCTCTGCATATATTTTATCCTGATCGTGTCTTTCATCTCTTGGTGTTTTATGTCCCCTCCTTCCATTATTCCCAGTATTTGTATCCCGTCTCATCTACATGTGTTTGATGGTGTTCGCATCTGGTAGCTTTATCCCTTCAGTCCTTGTTACTTTGCACTTTTGTATGTTGACTAAGGCACCATTTTTTTCTATTTCCAAACTCATCCTAATGTCATTATTATTATTATTATTATTATTATTATTATTATTATTATTATTATTATTATTATTATGAGACATCAGTAAGTTATGTGAAATATGTTAAAAAAATACATACAACATAACTTTGGAGATCATTGCGCTTTTTAAATCTCATTTTTAAGACCAATGTCTTCTCGGAAACAATGCTCGAATATATTCTTTTTTTTTCAAAGTGCACTTCTCTGATTTTTAAGCATTTTGCAGCTTTTACTCAATATGTGTATTGCATTTTCTTTATTTATGTTTTTTTGCATAGTATTTTTGTGAATTTAGCTGTTCAAGTTCTGGATATTTAAGTAAAAACACCATGTAGTTAAAAAGAACAAGGAATTAAAATTAAAGACTAAATTCTGATTTTTTCTTTCTTGAATCTAAAAGTTTTTCAAAAGAAAAAAATTAGAATTTTTTTCGTCATATTCCACTTGCATTTAATGTATTTTATTCGTATATTTTCTAAAATGTATATTGATTATGGGCCAGAGGAAGGAAGCGGGAGCAGAGGTTAAAGTAAGAAGGTAAAAAGGCCTACAGTGCAACACGTCCAGACGCATTGACTTTTTACCAACCCCCACCCTTTATGAAGTTTTGAAAAAAGGTATCACTAATTTTTCGCTATTCTCCATACTCAATAAGAACATTTCTTCCAGTGAAAAGCTCCTGCTGTTCCTTGGCCCTAGTGAGAAAATATCTCCCTGGGACATTTGTATTTTCTAATCTAAATAAGTTACGCACAGAGGCGCCCCTGTTCGAGGTAATATTCAAAATAGCTTCATTTGCATCTCAGGAAAAGTGGCCGCCATTACTCTGGAGTCTAGCTGTTGGCATTTATCTTGGAGTTTCCGTTTCACACAAACGTACGTATACTAACACCCTTACAGACATACATACATATATTCATATGTATATATATGTGCATCATGCAACTATAAAAAAAAAATTGTTTCTGCTTAATACTGAAGAAACCTCAAACTAAATTGCATTACAAAGTATTTATGTAACTCTTAACTTATAGTATATATCGATATATCTTTATGTTAACAGCAACACTATCCTCTCGCAATCTTGTATTTTCAGAAAACGTTAGGAAAAATTCCATACAAAAAGAAAATTCGAAAACTTACTTCGGATCAAGTTACCTAACTAAATTAGTTGCGGTCGCTCTTTAGCCTCTAACTTACGTGGAACACAATCGCACCATCTTTACCAGCTTTAGTTTTTCAGTGATGTTCAGTTTATTTGCGACTTTTTTGCGTACAGTACGTGTTTCTTTCAAAGGTCTCTCGTTGGAAATACTAAGTTTTTTCAAACGTATACGACGAGGATTCATATTAGGTGGAAATTGCTACCCATCTGAAAACCTATAGATTAGTCGCCTGATTTCTACAT
>NC_087200.1:216722633-216750133 GCF_015104395.2 Macrobrachium nipponense
CTTGCCTATAGTTAGGACATTGCAGCCATGTCGAGGTTCGTAGCCCAACGTATCTTACCATAACTGAATTGTTCTTTAGTTGCTGTTGGTTCGTGTGGATGAAATGAAATTTTTATCGGATATGGTAATTCGACTGATTATTTAAACCAAAGTCCCATCATAAAGAGCCGTTTTAACACCCGCACATTCACAAAGAGATGATGTATCACTACACAAATAATTACTGGAAACTAAAATGTGAATGAATTGTTCAGGATAAGCTAACTATAAAGATTAAAACATTTTCCCCCATTTATTCCCCCTCCCGAAGTTGACGATCATACAACTTGGAGCTCCTGACTCCCAAATTAAGTTGGCCTATAATATCATGTCAGTTATCTAATAGTCCACTTATTTTCGGCTGCCTCACTCAAATTGATCCGTACACTATCACCAAGTATCAGGTACCATATATATTCAAGAAAGAAAATCTAAACTCAAATGAAAATGATACGCAGTTTGATGTTTAAAGCCAGCTGAGTGCGTTTGTCTCTTAACTTCCTGCCGGCACGCACCACAGACAGCCTATGTAATGTGTTTCAATACAGTCTATCGATGCTGGGTTTGACGACCATTATTCGGCTACTTTTCTCCCTTGTAATATTTTTTTCTTTATTTGTTCATTATATCCAGTAGACAGGCACTAACATCATATTATATCCTCACGTCTGTTCAATGTATTTACCATCGTTAATATGATTTATAATGCGTCTCCAACAGTCATAAAAATTGGACAACCGAATGTGCAAATATGTCACTGGAGTAGCGATCTCTTGCCGAGAGTGACTTCGGAAGGCCATATTGAAAGGTATCGGTCCAGCTCTTAGTACTATATTTTATTACTATTACTTTTTTTAATCTTTATTATTATTATTGTTGGTATTGTTATTGTTATTATTATTATTATTATTATTATTATTATTATTATTATTCTGTTAAAAAGGATGGCAGAATTAAGCGAGTTGATTTTATATATTGTTTTTTCTATTTTCCTTACAATTCGCTTCTCAGGCTCAGCGATGTTTCTGAGTAACTGGCCAATATTCATATTGGGAATTTTCAAAAATTGTAAACGCTGAAGGAATCTTTTATTAGAACAGGATATCAGGTCCAGGTCAAGCAGGGGTCGTCGTCAGTGCCGGTATTATTCCGTAGGCGTAGTTCAGTATGGGCCGGGTCGTCTTTGGTTTAAGGGCTGGTATTGGTGCTGGTATAGCTGGTATCATGTGACGTTTCGACCTTCTCGTAGGTCATCTTCGGACGAGTCGATTGAAGAGACCGTCACTGTAGCAAGAAAGTTTGCGGAACGGTATTTATAGCGGCTCGGACCTAGAGTTGCATTCTCATTGGTCGGGCCGATCTTGGGCGAAGCCGTGGATCTCGCCTCGAAGGTCTCGGGGATTCTCTCGCGCGAGCGGAATAATACCAGCACTAACGATGACCCCTGCTTGACCTGGACCTGATATCCTGTTCTAATAAAAGATTCCTTCAGCATTTACAATTTTTGAAAATTCCCAATGTGAATATGGCCAGTTACTCAGAAACATCGCTGAGCCTGAGAAGCGAATTGTAAGGAAAATAGAAAAAACAATATATAAAATCAACTCACTTATTTCTGCCATCCTTTTTAGCAGCATTTGCCTAAAAGAGGGTCTTCTTATCCAATAATATTATATTATTAATGTAAAATTATTATTATTATTATTATTATTATTTTATTATTTATTCTTATTATTTTATTATTATTAATTAATTAATTATTATTTATTATTAATTATTCGACCCAATTTCACAGAGAAAAATTACCTTACGAAAACACACCTAAGCAGTCCAACCATTGTGGTCAGGCCTAAGCATCTGCTCTTGGATCGAAGCAGTGTCAAGCATAAATGGTTCCTGTGTAAATACAGGACTTTCTTTGTATATGGTAGCGAAACAGTAACTAAACATTAATGTAGTACAATCACTAAACACCAAGACTCACAATGCACTTACTCAGTAAGCGCGCACACACTCTCTCTCTCTCTCTCTCTCTCTCTCTCTCTCTCTCTCTCTCTCTCTCACAATAACACAAAACATTCTGAATACCCAACACTCACTAGGCACTCACTATACACGAAATGCTCACTAAACACTTGAAACACTAAATTTACTAAATACTCGTTATACCCCAAACACTCGGTAAACATTCACTAAACACTCACTTAATCCTAAACATTAATTAAACACTAAACATTCACTATACCCTAAGCACTCATTAAATACTAAATGCTTACCAAACCCGAAATACTGATTAAATACTAAACAGTGAATGAACATCCACTCATTAAAAACTTAATAAACACTTACATACAAAACATTTGCTAAACTAACATTCACTGAACGCTCACTTAAAATTCGCAAAACTTTCACTAAAACCCTAAACACTCACTGAATACTTACACACTAAATATTCACTAAACACTACCATTCACAAGACATTCACTAAACGTTCACTTAACATTCACAAAACATTTACTAAAACCCTAAAGACAAAACATTCGCTGAATACTTACACAATAAACATTCAATAACACTCACAAAACATTCACTAAACCCTAAAGACTCAGTAAACATTCACTGAATACTGACACATTAAACAGTCACTAAACCCTAAACATTCATCAAACATTCTCGGCCATTCCATTGAGGAGTGAGAGATGTGTATTTCTGGTGATAGAAGTTCACTCTCGACGTGGTTCGGAAGTCACGTAAAGCCGTTGGTCCCGTTGCTGAATAACCACTGGTTCCATGCAACGTAAAAGCACCATACAAACAAAAATTCATCAAACACCTACTCATAAACATTCACTAAACGCTTACTCACTAAACGCTAACAATTCGCTAAACACTGACTCATTAAACATTAACGATAGAAAAAATTCACAATCGCACTAATTTTTCATTTCCTTTGTTTTCTTTACATTAATTCTAGGTGATTATTTTTTTTTTTTGGTCTAGTTTGCTCTTGTATTTATTCATAATCTTCTTGAAAGAATAGAAATGTTCGAAATAACTTGGTGTGTAGAGAGATTGTTTAAAAAACAGAGATCCTCTGTGTCCTTCCTCAGCCAGGTGTATTATATCTGACGAATTTTATACCAGCCGAAAAAAAAATCGACTATAGTAACAACAATATTCATTCATAAAACTGATAATACAAAAATGTATCCATGATTTCATTAGCATGAAAGTCAGTTAAAACCAAAAGAAGGTAGTCCTGCTTCGATAAAATAAACCGAGTAGGCTATAGCTCAATTGTTATGATCTGTATCCTGACTATAGCGTATATATTACATATGTATTACTATCTATTTAATGGGTGCTTAACTCTATTTAACAAATGTTATGTACATAGACATTTTACAGCAATAACTCTAATAATTATAAGAACTTATATGCTACTTTATAGTGCCAGCCTCCCAACCAACGCTACATTAATTTTCATCTCTTAAACAAAGCTAAAGCAAGTAGGGGAAACCGGGGCTAGTTGGCACACTTTTTACAATTTTGGTTATTGCGAATATATAACAAAAATATTAACATTCGTCTTTATCATAGAGCAAAATAATTGTTGTTTGCTTTCAACATAAGGTAACAATAAGCTTTAGAAAAAAATAACTTTTCGTGCCAACTTGCCCCACGGGGTAAATAGGCACACATTATGGGACAAGTTGGCACATTGATAATTAAAAGAAAATTACTACATTGCATTTAAATCAGATAGCAAAAATACCCTCTGAATTTCCAAAATATAAAATATAAGGCATTAGTATTACTTCAGATCATCATCTAGTTGTGATTGTGGCAGGTGTGAAATAAATCCTCGTCATAGTCTTCATGCTCCCACACGTTACATGCCCTGCACTGGACCCACGCTTTCTTGGCTTACCAAACACACGCTTTCTTCTGGATCAACAGGAACAGTGCTTAAACTCTGTATCACACTGATGAGTTATCTGAAGCCCATGTGTCTTTCCGGACATCTCTCAATCTGTTACATAACCACCCGTAAAATCAAAATCTTGAAATAGTCTGTAATTCCAAGTTGAAATTCCATCAATCCTAAACCAATTGAAAACATCAGACAGCTAGAGGTAAAGCCGAGGACACTTTACCAGGAATGTCACAGATGGGCATACTTGATCCTGGATTACCAGTCATCCACGAATCACATGCCCTGTTAACACATTTCTTCAGATGTCTATAAACTAAAATCCAGGGGCTGCAACTAGTGAGAACAATGTGGAGGAAATGATAGGAACACTCAATCCATTATCCTTCAAAAATCCAGAAACAAAACGTAAATTATACAAATAAATAGGCTTACTATTGTTATCAAATTACGTGTGCCAACTTGCCCCATCCCTACCATTTGATACAAAAACGCTTGCCAGTCCACACCAAGAAGCCTTGAATTAATCATTTTAATGGTATAGAATCTTTAAACCATAAGGAAAACTATGATATAATTGAAAAATAATCTTTATGAATGTATAGATGTTATAGCGAATAACAGAAAGATTGAAATATTTACTTACTACCATCAAAATAAAAAATTGTCTCATAAATTCGAGCTCCTACGTTCTATCTCTATAGAATTTTGCTGGTAATTGAGGAGCCACATGGCAATTACACAGTATATATATTAGAGTCATCTATTGGTAAACTTTAAAGTCATTTTGCGTGTGCCAACTTGCCCCGGGCTCCCCTACTATAATTGAAGTCAGTTGCTTGCTTGACAAAATAATAATATAACTGAATTATTATGGCCCTACATATGACTGTTATTTATATGAAACAAATAAATAATTTTTGTGTTAGATCAGCCATCGTCAACCGGGGTTCCGTGAACGATCGCCAGATGTTCCGTAAGAATTCATGTTTTATTTAATTATTTGTTATTTATAAGTATATATTTTCCGTTAAACATGGCGTGAGAAATCGTAGTCCTATAATTTATTTTATCATAACATATCGTGCGAGATTTTTTCCCTCTGTTTTACTAAAGGTAATTAATACACACACACACACACACATATATATATGTGTGTGTGTGTATTGGGGTTCCTTGGGATGAGGAAAATTGTCTCAGGGGTTCCTCAAAGTGCCAAAGGTTGGGAAAAACTGTGTTAGATAAATACAAAGGGTATAGAAAGGATAAAAATATTCTTTAAATATATCACGATAATGTATAATACGGGTCAATAGTAGCCCACTATACTAATCTAGACATTCATTATCAGGGCTTGCCCTTCCCCCTGCCCACCTGTTAGGGTGAGTCTGTCAGGGGGAAACCACCCACTAAAATGTCTGTCATTACCATCACAGCATTCTAGGATGTGCAGTGCAGTTGAAGTACAAATTTTACTTGGTATCTCCAATGTTGGATGCAGATCCTGTCTCCCCCCTCCCCACTTGTTGTGGGGCGTCTGTCAGGGGGTAACCACCCACTAAAACGTCTGTCCTTACCACCACAGTATTCTAGGATGTGCAGTGCTATTGTAGTGTAAATTTTACTCGGTATCTCCTGAGTTGGATCTAGATCCAATTAACCCCCCCTTTTCAGTGCGTCTGTCAGGGGGAACTCACCCTCCAAAGTGTCTGTCACTGGTCATTCTATAATCAGTAGAGTCTGCAGATATATTATATATTAGTTTCATCTGGTATCTCAAATATTGGATCTAGACCCAAAATCTAACGAGCAATTATTGGTGCTTGTTAAGTAAGCCACCCTTATATTTTCGGCAGATGGTCAGTTTCACAGTTTACAAGTCTACTCCTAAATACCAGTAGGGGTTACAGTCTATATCTAGTTCGTTGTATCTCAACGGTCCGGGCTGCGAGACTACTTTCTTCGAGCCGATGGTTGCGTTGCAGCAGATTCTGCAGCCGTCTGGACCTCCTGAGCGGCGCTGTAACGTTGATGGGCGTTGCGCTACGCCCATCAACGAAACCATAGATATAATCCTTGATCATGTCTACAGGAATCAGTCGACAGTGCCCCTCAACATACCGGAAGCCCCGCTCCGCACGCTGCTGGAGATCTGCACGAAGAAGGCCCCTTTCTCCACCCACCATGGCCAGATGTTCCGCCAGAAGGACGGCGTGGTGATGGGCTCCCCACTGGGGGTCCTCTTCACAAACTTTTATATGGGCACCTTGGAGGAACAGGTCTTCGCCAGGATGCAGCAACCCCGCAGATATGGACGTTATATTGACGAGATCTTTGTGCAAGTCGACGCCGAGGATGAGGTAGAAGCCCTCCGTCAAGCATTTCGGCAGTGCTGTGTGCTGAATTACACAGTCGAACACAGCTTCGACGATCGGCTCCCCTTCCTTGATGTCCCTGTAAGCAAAACGGAAGACGGTCTCCATACTTCAGTCTACACAAAGAAGACCAATTTAGGACTTTGACTCAACAGAGACAGCGAGTGCCTCGCCAGATTCAAAAGCACCACCGTCAGGGCCTTCGTCAGGAGGGCCCTCTCCCACTGCTCGACCTGGCAGGACACTCACCAGGAACTTGACCGCGCCTCCCAAGTACTTGTGAATAACGGGTACTCAAATAAATTAATCAACAAGGAAGTCCGCACTGCCCTGGAGAAATGGTACGGTAGTGAGAGCCCACAGCCCCGCCCCCAGGATAATATCAAGCTGTACTACAAAGCCTTCATGAGTCCCCATTACCTTGAAGAAGAGGACTTCTTTAAGAAAATTATTTCTGAAAATGTATCCCCGACTGACGACACCAAGAATATCGACTTAATCATATATTACCAGAATCGGAGGACGCATGACCTTATTATGAAAAATAACCCCTCTCCACAGGTACAAAAACCCCTGAAGCAGACGTATGTAGTGTACCAGTATACACGCCCAGTCTGCGAATGCAGCGGCACCTACGTAGGTATGACTACCATGCGCCTGTCGAAGAGACTCTTGTGCCATGCCCAAGAGGGGGCTATCAAGAATCACGCCCGCACTAAACATCAGGAAGCCATCTCCCGGGATGTCATCATAAAGAACACGAAAATCATCGGGAAGGCCCCTTATGCCCGTCGGTTGCGCCTGCTGGAGGCGCTCCTCATCCAGCAAATAAAACCTACACTGAATACGACGCAGGAAGAATTTCTCCCTGCGAGTATGAGAAGACCTGCCACCAACAATGACACCACCGATCACGACAACTCCACGGAAGACAACGCCCCGAACGAGGTACTCTTGCAGCTGATGGAAATCAAATTAGCCGTGACGTCCCACAGAGTAACGCAATGCCCACCAATGTTACAGCGCCGCTCAGGAGGTCCAGACGGCTGCAGAATCTGCTGCAACGCAACCATTGGCTTGAAGAAAGTGGCTTGAGACCTGGCTCAGGCAACCAATGAAAACGAAGACTCACCGCCACCAGCCAATAGGAGACAAGCATGGGGCAGACCCCCTGCTGTCAACCACAGATATAATGAGGACGGACACCGTTACACGTTAAGTCATCCTTGCGATATTATTGGCCATTATATAATCTCGAGCAGCTCGCTTTGTCGACTTCAAGACGATGGCAGAAAAGTGGCCGTCGTCTCCTGGCTCCCAGCAGGTGGACCCGCCCCCCCCTCGACGATCAGGGCTTCCAGAAAGTCCAGAAGAAAAGGAAAAAAGCCCTCAACAGTGTCATCGACTTTCCTAAACCCTCGACGCCTCCAGCACCTACCATGACGACTCAGGCACTCCCTAGATTCAAAACAACATCCCAAGAGCACCACACATCGTATGCGGCCGTTCTACCACTGGAGAAAAAGTACCCGAACGCAAAACTCCAAGCCCTGTCAGACTGGAGAAAATCTGGAGGATGAAGGGCATTTCCCCACCGCCTGCAAGACCTCGAGAACGGCAGCCATCGCCCCCAAGACGACCACCCAGTGAGCCGAGAATAGATCCGAGAACGAATCTACCACCTCCACCACAAACTCTTCAACCTTCCCCTGCAGAACGCCCCAAACCCCGTCATTACATCCCCAACCCCTCATCCTTTCCTTCCCTTCCTTCCCTCCAACCTCCCAAACCCCTTCCAACCCCCCCTACCCCTACTTTTATTCCCTCAACCCCTGCATCATCGATTCCTGCCTTACGTGTTGAGGCAGGAACTCAAACCGAAGAATCTCCCGACGAAATTACCGAAGAAATGGTGATAGAAGGACCCCCTATAGCCCGAGGAAGCAACAACCCAGACCGAGGAAAAGCCAGTGAAACAAGCGGAGTGTCAGACCGGGAGTTTAACCAAAGCGTTTTTCAAGCTCGCAATAAGTGAGAGATACACCAACAAGGTCCTTCTCACCACCAGTGAACTCGATGAACAGTATACTACTGACTATTGTAAAAAAGGCAAGAAATAGTCCTAGATCTGACCTGGCGCATGATATGCTCACTGAATGTACCACAACAAAGAGCATACCTCTACCGCACTTCCTCCTCGGACCAGAGTACCGTGTCAATCGAAGACATGTGCTTTAATTACTCTACTGCTTAGTGGGTAATTATCTTTTTCTACTACTCATTATCCTTCCTTTCCCTCCGTTTTTCGGCCGCCTCACGTCTTCCGACCGAATATTTCAACTATCACTCAAGCTACCGCTTAAGCTGTTGCTTACTTTTGTTTATATTTCTAAAACTGATAATATTTCGTTTTTCTTTCGTCGTTCTCTATTGCTAACGATCGGCGTTTTTTTTTTTTTTCTATCCTCGAATAATGAAATATGGTACTTGAACTCCATAGATTTATGTGTTTTTTTCCGTTTTTCTACGACGATAAATTTTTCGATTTTCCTTACTGGCCATCTCCGACTCACGAGGACTCGCTACTATCGATCTTTTTCTTCTACTAATGGGTACCTTAGGGTTTAAAGGGGTTTGTAACCTTGCCTGTTCACCTTTCCTCTCATTTTCAAATCATACCATCTCACATGCATATACCATAGAATCATAAATAAAGGCTCACCTCATATCCTTAAAATCACCTTTCCACATGCAAAATATTCAATTGACCTACGGGCTGCTCTTGAGCAAGAGCCCGTGCTGGCATAAAGCCAGATTAATCTTAAACAACAACAACAACGCACCAAGATCAGTCCACCCTCAGCTTCCCAGCCCGAGGATGTCTGGCAGCTCCAGACGAAAGCTCGCTTTAAGAGAGAGAGAGAATCGGTAATGACTGATGACTATGGTATCACAGTTTATTTGTAAAATTTAAATATATACACCTATTTTGACCCTGTATTTGACCATGACCTCTATAGCCTGTTTAAGTAGCACTTGTAAGAATCTCTACAAGTGTAACACTGCTGAAGTAGCCATTATTATTATTATTATTATTTTTATTGTACTTAGGAAGCAGACCCTCTTTCAAGCATACTTTATTAAAAGTAATGGCTACTTCAGCAGCGTTGCACTTGTAGAGATTCTTCTCTATTTTCCGAAAAGCGGCTTTTTCCGTGCTACTTAAACAAGATAGTAGAGCGCCTATAGAGGTCATGATCAAATACAGTCAATATAGGTGTACTATATATTTAAATTTTACCGATAAAATATGATACTATAGTCATCAAAGTTTTAATTATAGATTGTAATTCTTTTATAACAGTAATTAAATTATCGCTATTGTTTTCACTGTATGCCTATTAGCAAGACACTTCAAGGCGTCTGCCAGGGAAATTCCTATCTTTTTGACCAAGCTTGGGTATATAAAATAAAATATCAATATCAAACTGATAAAAAGGATGAATGGCATAAAAGCTTTAGCAAAGAGATAAAATACTGTTCTTTAAATTACTTAACCTCTTTTTACAAGCTTAAAAACTTTGAGATGTAACAGGTTTCTAGTAAGAATGACAAAAATTTGATGGTACCAGAATCCACCACATAAGTGCATTTTTGTGTAGTGCGGTGCCTTCAAACTATGTTTAGAAAAGGTCGGTTTTGTAGTGGAAATCGTTAATTTTCGTAGTTATTTGCTGAACGTCGATGTGCCGGAATAGTTCTTAAAGTTTTTCCAATATTTTAGGTACTGTCAGTAACTAGTAAAGGATTCTGTTGCGCAAGCCAGTCAGTTGTCTTTACTTTCTGAATGGTCAATGAAACTGCTTTCTCATAATATGTGAAACTAATATTTGTGCCAGGCATTTCCTGATCAACAATTTCACTGTCTGCGTAACTATAGCCTTATCTGAGGTTAGGAACTATAGACGTATATGAGGTGAAAATAAATCTTGGTTAGGAACTATAGACGTATCTAAGGTGACAATAAATCTTGGTTAGGAACTACAGACGGATCTGAGGTGAAAATAAATCTTGGTTAGGAACTAGCTATATATGTATCTGAAATGAAAAGAAACTCGGGTTAAGAACTATAGACCTATCTGAAATTAAAATAAATTTAGATTAGGTACTAAAGACGTATCAGAGGTGGAAAAGAGACCGGAACTTCGCAATCGCTGGAGATGCCGAGACCAGAAATGAGACGTCACTTCAGAACGCAAATAAGGGAGAAGAAGACTCTCTTCATCTTTTGACCTGTCCCGTCTCTAGATACGAAAATCCGGGAAGGTAAGCATTGCTAAGGAGATTCTCTCTTTCCCCACCCCCCTCCCCTCCCCACCCTTCCTGGTTATCACTGATTAGAATTTAAATAGTCTCCTAAATCTCAGCCCTCTAGCCTCAGTAGTTTTTTTTTTCTGCTTTGGCATACACAGCGAACTGTTTTTCTCTCTACTGTTTGGAAAACTCATTTCAGACTTGCTGTGACTTTCATCATAAGTCACTAAAAGTCTCTGTGGATTCAGGAGGTCAGTCTGACGTGTTAGCCAAAATAGACGCTTGCAGTAGGATACAGAATATCATTGGAAAACCGAAAAAAAATTTCATTTTTTTCAATTGTTATTTTCCGTGCCATGCATTGGGAAAATATTTGCAGGGTAGGTGCTAATAAGATAGAATATTATTATTATTATTATTTTGTTAAAAATGACTGCTGCTTCAGCACTATTGATCTTGTAAAGAGTCTTCCCTATCTTTCTGATGACAGCTTTCTCGTTGTTGCTTAGACCAAAGGGCATGGTAAAATTCGGTTGAGTCATTTAATTTATTATTACTTATACAATTCTCTCTCTCTCTCTCTCTCTCTCTCTCTCTCTCTCTCTCTCTCTCTCTCTCTCTCTCTCTCCAACGCAACGTTTCCTCTTGATCCACAGGACATTATCAAGCGATAACTGCTGAGGGACTGAATTCCAGTGGTGGGTGTTTTTGATTAAGCTTACCTTGTGTCAGCACGGGCGAGTCCATCTCCTTATATCGTGGTGTTGCGAACTCTTGAGTACGGCCAGAGCACCTTTCCGGCAGGTCGGGTTTTCATTGGTTCCTGGGAAGGTGACTCATACGGCGGGCGTTTACGAGTCTTGCAGACCTTCTCAGGTGGGGGGTATCACCGGGAGCCTCTTGATTGGCTTCTACCTGAGTAATGTCACCCCTGGTATTATTCTCATGTCCGGTGTTTGTTTCATGCGCGCTGGTACTTTCGTTGGGGGGGAGGGGTGTGGTCCTCCTCACACACGTCACTAAGGTAGAAGCCAATCAAGAGGCTCCCCCCACCTGAGAAGGTCTGCAAGACTCGTAAACGCCCGCTGTATGAGTCACCTTCCCAGGAACCAATGAAAACCCGACCTGCCGGAGAGGTGCTCTGACCGTACTCAAGAGCTCGCAACACCACGATATAAGGAGATGGACTCGCCACTGGAATTCAGTTGCTGCTTGGAATTCGTTGGAGTAACTTCTCCACTCTTACAGCTTGTAGACTCCACCCACATTCCAGCTCCGCCCAGACTCCTCCCACCTGCAGCCACCGACCAATGAGAATCCAGGAGTAAAACCTACAAGCTTCTTTGCAGGATTTCAAGCTTCTGCTTCTCGGCCACCAGCCAATCATTTTGCAGTATCTCTGCATACTCTCCCTGCTGACTCTATAGTCAGTGCGCTAAGCAAGGAATAACAAGACTCGAGAGAGCTCTCTCACTGTTCTATAAGCAATTTCATGAATCATTTCACTCCTCTCTATAAAATAACCTTCCCACACTAACACCGTCTCTCTTGTGGAACATTTGGTAGCCCTTGAGGGCTAAAAACTCAACAGAAGCAAGACCAAAGAGACAAATCTTCCTACTGTCGCAATACTATATTGCAAGTAGCACAGGAAACCATAGGCTGGCGCCTTCCATAAGCCAGATTTCAAGATAACTTAAACAAACATCCAAGCCCTTCAGGTGACATAACAAAGCTGCAAAAACTCACTCATTCACTCATACCCCACACAATATCCTAAACCCTCTCTACAGACATGGAATCCTCACCCTCAACTTCAGCCATATCGCAAAATCAGCCAGACATCATCCATGACGACGACTCAGCCCCCATCACATCCATGTCACCTAACAGACGAAGAAATAGATCAGGCACCAGCTCCCACACAGACGAACATGTGACGCAGAAACCACGGATTTACTCTCCCCCAGATAACTCTCCTGTACACTCAAAAGAACATCCCACCCAAAATCCCCTCTCCCTGGACAGCTCTGACACTGAAGACGACCTTTCACAGGACAATACCGATTTTAAAGTTGTATGCAATAGGAAGAAAAGGAAGAAAACAACACAAAACACAGACACTTTAAACTTGCAATCAGTCACTGAATTCCCCCCACTAATGAGATTTAAACCGATACATAAACAAGGAGAAACAACTTACACCACAATAAAAGCCATTGAAGATAGACACAAAGACATCACGTTCCATGCACGACCAACCCGAACAGGACAATTCATTCTCATACCTGCCAACAAACACACCGAAGACGTACTCAGAAAGGACGAACAGTGCAAAGCAATGGACCCCAAGGACAGAACACAGAAAGGACTCGTATGCAGATTCCCCACAAACCTTCCAATCGACCCCATAAAAGAGCTCTCCTTTGTTTTAGACGCCACCCGATGTACTAACAAAGCAGGAGAACCAACAAGAAAGGTTCTAGTAACTTTCCAGGGAGAAAGGCCTGCCGAAGTAAACTAAACATACCAATATGGGGAAAATTCCCCACAGAAGAATTCACCCCAGAACCACTAAGATGCTTTAAGTGTCAAAGATTTGGACATCATCAGAGAGAATGCAGCTACAAACATATGTGGGATTTGCAGTAACAAACACCCAACACAAGAGTGCTTAGACCGATACAAAAGGAAAGAGAGGACGACAGCAAAATGCCCAAATTGTAAAGGGCAGCATCACGCCTGGCATAAAGGCTGTCCGGAGAGACTCGAGAGGATTTGGCGAATGAAAGGCCAGAACCCTCAGACTACCACCAGAACGTTGCAACAACAACACAAACTGCCCCCACAACATACATCACACCCTCAATACCTACCACAACCAAAACCCTCCCCCACAACAAACATCACATCCTCAGCACCCATCAAAATACAACCCACCCACACAACAACAACAACACAGTCACCCAATCCAAGAGCTCAGATATGGACAGCAGAAACCCCCCACCAAGCAAAGATGCAATCCACCTACACAACAACCACAACAAGACCAACAACAGAACACATACCACAGGGACCCCAGACCGCCACCAAACCAAGCTACAAACAACACGCCCACACCGGCCTCAAACCCTATGTCCTTCTACTCGACGTCAACTCTGAAAACACCCCTACTTCCCACCCCACCCAATCACATGAACAAAACCCCCACCCCCAACCTCACTTGTAACTGTAGTACCAGTGCTGAAAGACAGCACAACACCACAGAGCACACCAAAGAAAGGCACCTACCTCCTCAGTAAAGATGATTTCAGGAGAGAAATATAGAAAATTGTTAGGGCTATCTTTCAGCAATTATTTCCAGACTTAACCCTAACAGCTGACATCAGGAAAGGGATTGTAGCACTGACACCTTAAGATAGAAGAGAACAATCAACATCAAACACGCCCCCAGAACACTGAAGACTTTTCATCATACACCAGCCTAAAAATATTACAATGGAATATAAACAGTGCCAACACAAAATATGCCATACTACAATCCAAAGTACTCTCAGAAAGACATGACATCATCCTGCTACAGGAAAAACTAATTAGAGAAAACAACAACTTCACACTCAAAGGGTACACAGTTTATAAAACTCCACATACAGATGCAAACAGAGGGCTGATCACCCTAATAAAAACAACAATTCCCTCTGAAAAAATAAGAAACATAAACTGTGGTGATGGGATTGAGACACTAAGTGTCCTCATAAGACTAGCAAACACGTCACTCACAATACATAATATCTACAAAGGGCATGATAAAATCTTTGAAGGAGAGAACCTCTTCAGTGCAGCCTCCAGAGAAAACACCTTTTTTGCAGGAGATTTTAATGCACACCACCCATGCTTACAGTCGAGACAGCACACATATGCAGCAGGCAGACACATACACACCTAATGGAAGAATTTCCTGACGTTGCACTACTAAATGACACAAGTGAAGCAACACACCTACGAGGTGGCAGGCTAGGCTTAAGCTTCTTAACTGGAAACCTACAAGAAGACTGCACATGGAGAGTGCACCCAACACTAACCAGTGATCATTTTGCAACCGAAACAATACTAAAGATCATGAAAATTCCTCCACCACCACCCCCTCCGGCAGGATGGAGACCGGATCTAGCAAACTGGCCAACATTTCAAAACCACATGAACACATGGGCAACACTGTACATTCAAAATCCAGCCCTTAATATAAACACACTCCAACAGGATTTTGTAGAGAGCCTGCACAACGCAGCAAACATCTCCATGCCAAAGAAAGCCTTTAGAACAAATGCAACCCCACACAAGGACAGCTGGTACTACAACTCTAGAATCAAAGAAATGAACTCAAGAGTAAACAGAATAAGGAAAATATTCAGAAGAAACCCCACCGATGAGTTGCACATGATCCTAAGAGAAGTCGTAAACCACGCAGCCCAAACTGCTAAGGAGGTTAGGCAGGAAACCTGGCTAAAATGGTGCTCAGAAACCACTCGACTGACGCCCATTGCGAAGATATTCAAGTGGTTCAACAAGGCCAACACAGGCACACCATCCCAACCCTCAAGCTGAAGCAAACAGACTAGCGCAACACTTTGCAGACAGAACCAAATCAATTCACCTACCACCAGTCACACGAGAAAGGCAAGTGGCACTCAATCCTGAAAGATGGAGAATCATCAATACAGCCTGCAACAATTCTGATGACACGGACACACCATTCACAATGAAAGAACTTGACAAAGCCCTCCAAAAGGGAACAGACACAGCACCAGGAGCAGACATGGTCACATACAGCATGTTAAAAAAACATGGGAACTGCAGCAAAAACAGTGCATCTCCACATAATAAACAGAACGTACACAGAGCAGATCAGACCCACACAATGGAATCGGCAAAATGCACAACCAATTCCCAAACCAAAGGAGCCCAACTCCTACAGACCCATTTCTCTCATCAGCTGCACAGAAAAGACGGCAGAGAGAATGGTGTTAAACAGATTGCTGTGGAAAACAGGACCCTTGCACCACCGCTTATATGCCTACAAAGAGGGGATAGGCACACAGTAATGTCTAGCAGATGTGATGGCCACAATAAATAAGAAAGCAATCGTAGTATTTCTTGACCTAGAAAAAGCCTACGAACTTGCCAGTGCAGCTGCCATCCTGGCAGCCTTAGCCGACAAAGCAGTTAAAGGCAACCTTCTAGCATGGGCCAAAGGATACATGCAAAACAGACAAGCCAGAGTTACCTTTCAAGGAGCAACCTCCGAATTCCTCAGTCTGGATAATGGAACACCTCAAGGAGGAATACTCAGCCCCTTCCTCTTCAATATACTAATGGAGAAATTAGCCAGCAGCAACTTGCCAAATGGAGTTGAAATTTTCATATATGCAGATGATGTGTGCTTGGTCAGCACAGACAGGCATAGAGCACACCAAAACATGCAAATCGCGATAACACAGATTGAAAACAAATGCACAGTCCTAGGACTAAAAATCAACACGGCAAAAACCAAGGCAATGGCAATCAAATACAATACAGACCTGAACCCAATACAACTCATGGGAGAACCCACAATCGTAGGGTAGAACAATTCATGTACTTAGGAGTCAACATCAATATACAACTCTCACCACGCAAAGAAATAGAAACACTTAAACAAAAGATCAAATGCAGACAAAACGCCATGAAAAGAATCACCTCGCTAAGGCAGGGAGCCGTATACCATGCCCTCAGAATTTTCTACATACAGACGATAAGATCAACAGTAGAGTATGCTGCACCAGTCCTCACTAATCTCACAAGTACTGAACAAAAAAGTTTTGAAGTAATCCAAAACAACGCCTTAAGACTCATTACAGGAGCACCAATGTGGACCAACCTATGCATCCTGAGACATGAAACAAAACTACAATCTCTGACTCATAGGATAGATCAGAGAAACACATCCATCATGCTAAAAACCTTAAAAAAATGACAGAGACTGTCCACTCAAAACGGAGATCAGGAAATGCATTAATCCCCATGAAGAGCTAGACCCTCCCAAAACATATGCTGGGAACCTTGTAGATACACTGAGAAGAGTAGGCATGCAAAATCATGCTGCAGCCATCAGGGAAGACACCCCCTTCAGTGAATACACAGAATCAGCACCCTGGGAACCAGAACCATTTAACACAAACTACACAATTCTTCCAGCAAGCAAGGAAGCATGCACCACCCAACAGCTAAAGCAAGCAGCACAAGAAGCAATACAGTTGACAACTGCCGCAAACATATACTTTACAGATGGATCAGTAGACCTCAGCGTCCCAGCAGCAACAGCTGGGGTCTACTCAACAACAACTCAAAGGGAGCTGGAGGCTCTCCGACAATGCCTCCACACTACAGACAGAGCTGGTAGCTATCGCCAAAGCACTGGAAGACTCCCAACACAGACTGGGCAACACTACAATACACAATGACTCGAAAGGAGCAATACAAGCCATCACAAAAGGCAAAGCGAAAGAAAACATCTAACTCCTAAAGAGCATATGGGCACTGGCAAAACTTCATCAAAACAGAAACAGACAAATAACTCTCAACAGGACCCCGAGCCATGTAGGAATACAAGGAAATGAGGAAGCTGATTCCCTGGCAAAAAGCGGGCTACACATAAACAACGTCAACATCAAAATCAATCACTCACTAACCCAACTAAAAAGCATAGCGGCAGCATACTGCCAAACACAAGAGGAAAGCAAAATCAGGAGAGCCATCTTCGGAGGCTCCAAGACTGCAAAATTGTATGCAGACACCACACAACTCCAACCACACAGCATACCGAAGAACATGACACGAGCACTAGCGGTAATAATACACCGGCTAAGGTTTGGATACCAATGCACATGGCAAAAAATAGAAAGCAACCCCAAACCATGTAAATAATGCGAAACAAATACAGAAGAACCACTGGAACACTATTACACTGCCCAGAAACACAACAACTAAGACAAGTCATGAAGGAGAAGAACAATCAGTCACTCAATTAACGAGACATATCCTAAACAACACCCAACAGCTTACAGGCTTCCTATACTCCTACCCACCACCAAGGTAGGTGCAAGATACTGTCCTGAATAGCAAAACTCGGGTTCATCAGTCAAGACTCCTCACACCTCCCACCACCTCTATCCACTCACATACAAACCATAAAACACAGAACAACAAAAAATCCACCCAGTGCATGACTGACACAAAGACTCGCCAACATCAACCTTCATCACCCAACATCCAGAAGCAAAGCCCTGACTCTAACATCCTTCATCACTCCCTCACCTCATGCGCAGCATTCCTCACAGCCTCATGCATCAACAACACACACTACCTCCCACTCGGAATAGGATTGGAATAAGGAAATGTTTGCGGACCTCACAAGCTAACTAACTAGCAATCTTTTTCTCAGACTGATACCCTTCCTTCTTCCCATCTGTTGGCCTCTCTGACTTGCCAACACTCACTACTATTGCACTTTTCCTACCACTGAAGGGCACCTTAGGGTTTAAAAAGGTTGGACAACCTTACCCATCAAAAGTTTCTTTCCAATATCACAATCATCAACACACGCATTATCACCAAATAAAGGACCATGCATTATCACCAAATAAAGGACCGCGCTGAATGACCTTTGCAGGTCCCAGCGCTTGGGCTATGCCCTAAATTCCATAATCAATCAACCAAATAAAGGACCATATCCTACCATTACCACTTTCTCACCATCCTGAATTACGGGCTGCTCTGTGAGCAAGAGCCCGTGCTGACACAAGGTCAGCTTAATAAAAAACAACAACAACAAACAACACTGGAATTATTTGAGTT
Source organism: Macrobrachium nipponense (assembly GCF_015104395.2). Taxonomy (NCBI): domain Eukaryota; kingdom Metazoa; phylum Arthropoda; class Malacostraca; order Decapoda; family Palaemonidae; genus Macrobrachium; species Macrobrachium nipponense. The sequence continues at coordinate 216,741,189 of NC_087200.1, forward strand.
CTTTTCCTTTGCAAATCATACCATAAACCTGCATATCCCATTGATATCATAAAGTAAGTTTGCACCACATATCCTTAAAAATCACCTTTTCACCTGCAAATATTCAAATGACCTACGGGCTGCTCTTGAGGAAGAGCCCGTGCTGGCATAAGGCCAGCTTAATCTAAAACAACAACATCACTACTGAAATTCAGTCCCTCAGCAGTTATCGCTTGATAATGTCCTGTGGATCAGGAGGAAACGTCGCGTTGGAGAGAGAGAGAGAGAGAGAGAGAATTGTATAAGTAATAATAAATCAAATGACTCAACCGAATTTTACCATGCCCTTTGGTGCGTTGCTCGCCAGTCTAAGCAACAACGAGAAAGCCGTCATCAGAAAGATAGAGAAGACTCTCTACAAGATTAATAGTGCTGAAGCAGCAGTCATTTTTAACAAAACATGCCTACGAGAGGGTCTCCTTCCGAGATATAATTATTATTATTATTATTATTATAGAGAATAACACTGCAGTCATAAAAGTATATTGGATTTTATTGTTATTATATTATTATTATTATTATTAAAAACCATGCAAAATACATTCCTAGAAATTATCACAAAGGAGAGAGAGAGAGAGAATTAATTATGATAGTGTACTAATATAATAGTAGTAACTATTACTATAATTATTATTATTAAAAAAAATTCTTTTGAATAGAATGGCAGAATTCGGCGAATTAATCTTATGTATATATATATATAGATATATATATATATATATATATATATATATATATATATATAGATTAATTCGCTGAATTCTGTCATATTATTATCATTATCATTATTATTATTATTATTATTGATATTTTTAAAAATAATACAGTAACAACAGCAACAAGAACAAACAAGCAAAGAAACAAACTGTCAGACCGTGAAATAAAAGTCCTTTCGTTTTAAAAATTCAGAGTTAGAAAAAGGCCACCATCAGTATATTCAACCAATATATTTAACCAATATATTCAACCAATGTATTTAACCAGTATACTTAGCCAATATATTCCACCAATGTATTTAACCAATATGCCCCAAAAGTTTATGGTAAACTTTAAATAGTATTATTTTTTCAGATTATATTTTCATGTCTGTCTCTCTCACGTACACAAGTACCTCTCTGTCTATTTGAATGTCTATCTGGATGTCACAAACAACAAACAAATAAACAACTGTGTAGGGAATTATAAACAGTAAACTAGAAAAAAGAATTTATACATACATACATACAAATATGTATATGTGTGTATATGTATATATATAATGTAATATTTAATAGCTGTATGCATGTATGTACGTATATATGAATATGTGCTTCAATGTGTGTGTATATATATATATATATATATATATATATATATATATATATATATATATATATATATGTATATATATATATATAATATATATATATATATATATATATATATATGCGTGTGCGTAAATATATTTATGTATGTTTGCATAAGTGCTTCAATATATCTGCGCATATATATATGTATACATTTACTTGTGTAATGGATGGACTCGCCCTCATTACCACACATTTCCTCCTCTACCATAATTCTCCCATCCCCTGAACACCCCTTCCGTTTATCAACAGTGTCATTGAACCCCCTACGATGAACCCCCCCTCCCGTCCCCCCACAACTATTCACTGAGAAAAGCAACAAGATGGGCAAATTAATCTCCAATTTTGCTTTCTTGCAATATTAAGTCTGAGAATTTAGAGAATTTACATTCAGGATGAATTTTTCCTTCGCTCATCTCATTTTTTCATCTTTTTTGGTGCATGAGAGTTTATAAAAGATTGACCAGGGCGGCTGTGCAGTTTCTTCCGTCTGTGGCGTCAGTGACGACTCTGTGCGAAGTGTTGGAGACCTCAGGTTCCCGGGAAGCCTTCTTCTGCTCCTGAACGATTATCACGTCTTCTTGAAGTCTTCTTGGAGATTCCTGGGTCCTGTGAAGCCCTCTTCAGCGCCTGAAGGCCTGCTGGAGACACCCCCTTTGGATTAACATGTCTTCTCGAAGGCCCCACGACTCCTAGATCTAGATCCAGTGCAAACGTCTCCAGGGAACGGAATCTCCTTATGCATTCTGGAGCAAGTGTCATTTTCAAAAACTAACCTAAGTGACAGTGTGAAGTATAACGTATAACATATAACAATGCCTGTTGCAGTTATTAGTATTGTATTAAAAGGTGGTATGGCTCAGTTCCTGAGTGGAGCTTTGACTTTAACGTTTATAACTATGTGCGCTCTTCCTTTATGTGCTGTACGCAATTTGTGGAGGAAGAGAGGCAAGGATAAACCGAGGATGGACATTCAGGACAACGAAGTGGCTGGTTTGCGCCGAGAATTGGATGCCGCCCACAAGAGGAACGACAACCTGAAGGAAATTCTTCTTGAACGAGTCAGGAAGGAGTGTGGCGCGCTCTTGTCGACCAACGATGTGGATAATGCTGTCTTGCAGGTCCAAGATCTTTTGGACATGGCTGAGGAGGCAGATGCTCGAGTTCTGGAAGTAGAGGAAAAGATGGAGGCTATCTGCCTAGAGAACCAGAGCCTGCAGAGGAAGGCACTAGAGGACCAGCAGGCTTTGGCCCAACATCAGAAGGAAATCCTCCAACTGAGAGACAGTCAGGTTGCAAAGGAAAACGATCTTTTGCAGAATAGAAAACAGTTATTGGAATACGAGAGGATGATCCAAGAGCTACAGAAAGATCTGGCAGGAAAAAATGAGCAGATAGATGTGCTCATGGTGCAAGATAGCAACAAACAAAAGGAAATAGACGGACTTCGTAAGGAACTAGAGGCGAAGGCGAAAGAATCTGATGAGCTCTTTAGTCGAAATGACACAAATGAACAAAATCTCATCAGATGCGAGAATAAAATTGGAGAATTAGAGAAAATATTAGTTGAAAAGCAACGAGAAATCTGTGAGCTTCAAAGAGAGATAGAAGACAGAGATAGTGATGTATGCAAGCTTGTTTTTTGTGAGAAGAAAGTTGAATGTCTCAAGATGGAATTAGAAGAAATGCAATTGGCTTTTGATGAACTTGTAAGCCAGAATGAAAGAAATGAAAAAAAATTGATTGAAAAACAAAAAGAAATTGATGAACTTCAAAAAGACATGGATGACAAAGAGAAAGAAATAGACAGCCTTATTCAAAAGGAGAAGGAAGTTATGGATTTTAAGGAGGAATTAGAAAATAAGATATTGCTTTTCAATAGAATTTTGAGTCTAAACGAAAAAAATGAGAAAGTAGTAGTTGAAAAAGAAAAAGAAATTGAAAAGCTTAGAAAGGAATTGGAAGACAGAGATAGAAAAATGGAGAGTTTAATTCAGTATGAGAAGGAAGTTGCCAAATTGAAAGAAGAATTACAACTCATGGTGTTGCATTACGATCAAATGCCGAGTCTAAATGAAAAAAATGAGAAAGTAGTAGTTGAAAAAGAAAAAGAAATTGAAAAGCTTAAAAAGGAATTGGAAGACAGAGATAGAAAAATGGAGAGTTTAATTCAGTATGAGAAGGAAGTTAGCAAATTGAAAGAAGAAATACAATTCTTGGTGTTGCATTACGATCAAATGTCGAGTCTAAATGAAAGAAATGAGAAAAAAATAGTTGAAAAAGAAAAAGAAATGAAAGAACTTAGAAAGGAATTGGAAGACAGAGATAGAAAAATGGAGATGGAGCAACACGAGACTGAAGAGCTCCTGAAGGAGTTGAAGAAGCAGCAGCTGGAGATTGAGGAGCTTTCGTGTCAAAACCTGAGACAAGAGGAGGAACTCAAAGCGAAGCAGAAGGAAGTTGAACAGATTGAGAACCTGAGGGAACAAGACCGGGCCAAGTACTTGGAGTACGTGGAGATTCAGTTTAGGGAAATAAACGAGCGCATAGGAGAGAAGGTCACTGACCTAGCAGTAGAGGTCATTTGTCTACGCGAAGAAGTTCGGCAGAAGAACAAATTGCTGGAGGAACTTGGGGTCCCGTTGGAAATTCTCAACGAGGAGACGGGACAAGTGGAGGATGGAAAAGGAAGCTCTTCTCCAACAGCTGGTTGCTGAGGATGAGATGCAAGACCAGCTGTGGTGACTTGAAAATTACTGTCAGTCAGTCAGTCAGGTGACCAGAGGAGAGGGAAAACAAGGATGTAGAGAGTAAAATTAACCAGAGCATTACCTCTGGAGTAATATGTATATGTATGTATATTACACACACACACACACATACATATATATACACACCCCCCCAGTGTGTATATATATGTACACACACAAATATATGTACACACACCCCCAGTGTGTATGTATATGTACACACAACACACACATATATGTACACACCCCCCCAGTGTGTATATATATGTACACACAACACACACATATATGTACACACACAACACATACACATATATACACACATATCGCATCCCCCATGTGTGTATATACACACATACATGCACTCACACACACATATATACATACATATATATTGTCTCCAGAGGGATTTGAGCTCTGGCCTGGTTTGGAAACTATAGAATTGGCTCACTTCCTTCCACCTCTCTTTTCCCAACACAACAAGCTGACAAGATTGGAAAACTCTCCCTACTGGCTGGGAGCAGAAAGACTTATCCAGGAGAGTCTACCCGAGCACCTAAGGAGCTGATGCTGATCAGCTGGTGCCAGGTCTCAGGAATCCTCTTCGTAGGGCGGCTGAAGAGCTAACACAGGGAATTGCCTTGCTGATCGCCTGGTGTTGGTTGGGAGAAGAAGGGCTCCTGGGTCATGTCCAGTGACGGTTTCCATTGAAAGATGGGGAGAGGCTCCTCCTATTGGAGACGTAGGTGATCGTTGTCTCCGTCTGAGATCTCTGTGTTCCTGGCAATCTGTGGTGCCTGGTGGGGGCGCTGCAGATTGTCAGGAACACAGAGATCCTGGGCAGAGGCATCGGCCATTGCCGCCTCTGATAGGTCTGGAGGCCCTCTCCATCCTCCAACGGAAACTGTCACTGGACATGAACCAGGAGACCCAGAGGGATTTGAGCTCTAGCCTGGTTTGGAAACTATACATAGAATTGGCTCACTTCCTTCCACCTCTCTATTCCCAACACAACAAGCTGACAAGATGGGCAAGCCCTCTCTACTGGATGGGAGCAGAACGACTTAGCCAGGAGAGTCTGACCGAGCACTGAAGGAGTTGATCGGCTGGTGCCAGGTCTCAGGAATCCTCCTCGTAGGGCAGCTGTAGTGCTAACACGGAATTGCCTTGCTGATCTCCTGGTTGGGAGAAGAAGGGCTCCTGGGTCATGTCCAGTGACGATTTCCATCAGGTGATGGGGAGACGCTCCTCCTATTGGAGACGTAGGTGATCGTTGCCTCCGTCTGAGATCTCTGTGTTTCTGGCAATCTGCAGCGCCTGGTGGGGGTGCTGCAGATTGTCAGGAACACAGAGATCCTGGGCAGAGACATCGGCCATCGCCGCCTCCGATAGGTGGAGGCCCTCCCCATCCTCTGATGGAAACTGTCACTGGACGTGACCCAGGAGGCTTTCTTCTCCCAACCAGGAGATCAGCAAGGCAATTCCGTGTTAGCACTACAGCTGCCCTACGAGGAGGATTCCTGAGACCTGGCACCAGCCAATCTGCTCCTTCAGTGCTCGGCCAGACTTTCCGATAGGTGGAGGCTCTCCCCATCCTCCAACGGAAACGGTCACTGGACATGAACCTGGAGAGTCTGGCCACGCACCGCAGGATCAGCCGGTGCCAGGTCTCGGGCCTCCTACTTGTAGGGTGCGATGCCATAAGCAGCCAGCTACTTATGGCAGGTCTAGGGCCTCCTACTTGTAGGGTGCGATGCCATAAGTAGCAGTCAGCTACTTATGGCAGCTTTCTCATGGCAATAGTTGGGAGAAGATTCTCCTGGGTGACGTCGGAGGTAGTCAATGCCTCTGTCTAGGATCTCTGTGTTTCTGGCGATCTGCAGTGCCTGCTGGGGGCACTGCAGATTGTCAGGAACACAGAGATCTTGGATGGAGACATTAGCCATTGCTCCCTCTGATAGGTGAAAACCCTCACCATCCACTGACGAAAACTGTCGCGAGACATGACTCAGGAGACCCTTCTCTCAACCACCACCAGGAGAAAATCAAGGTGCATCCTCGGGATAGCCCTTCAACCAGCCATTACTTCAGGTAGCACGCCCTTTGAGCATTACTCCTGGGACCTGGTTCCAACCAATCAGCTCCAGCACTTGGCCATACTCTCCCAGATGAGTTGTTCTGCTTACAGCCAGTTAGGAGAGCTCCCTCATTTCAAAGATCACTGTATGCTGGTGAGCTTATATTTTGCCTTCTCAGCTTAGTGTATAAGTTTCTTCATTTCAGCAGGTAAATTATGAAACATCTGTCCAAAGTTCATTTATTATTCTGCTGCTTCGGTACCATTGAAAGGAGGTGAATGGCACCAGGGGTGTACGCAAGGAATATTTATACCTGAAAAAGGCTTAACAATGAAGGGGATAAATTTTTGATCGGTCAGTCATAATAAGGGTGCTCTCTTATTGACTCCTGGTCTGGCTGACTAATGCAGGCATTGATTGGTTGGCGCAGGGAGCTGTGGTCATGGCTCGAGGAGGAGGGCAGCTGTATCATTGTCTCAAGTGCATACCTCATTGAATTCCTGATGGTGGTTAGCAGGAGGAGAGTTTCCTGAGTAACATTTAGCACAGGTTTCCACTGTAGAATGGCGAGGGCCTCCTTACAGCAGAAATGGCAGTGGTCAATGTCGCTGTATATGACTCGGGTATTCTTTATGATCTGTTGGTGTTAGGGGTGCCATGTTCCCTCATGCAGTGTTGATATACTGCCCATTCATGCAGATGGATGTAAGAATGGTGGTAGACATTGCTGGGGCACAGTATTTTGTAGACGAGAATGGATGCCACTGCTCCTACACTGGAGCCGATCAGCTGGTGCCAGGTCTCGGGCCTCCTACTTGTAGGGTGCGATGCTATAAGTAGCAGTCAGCTACTTATGGCAGGTCTAGGGCCTCCTACTTGTAGGGTGCAATGCCATAAGTAGCAGTCAGCTACTTATGGCAGCTTTCTCATGGCAATAGTTGGGAGAAGATTCTCTGGGTGACGTTGGAGGTAGTCAATGCCTCTGCCTTGGATCTCTGTGTTCCTGGCGATCTGCAGTGCCTGCAGGGGGCAGTGCAGATTGTCAGGAACACAGAGATCTTGGATGGGGACATTAGCCATTGCTCCCTCTGATAGGTGAAGACCCTCACCATCCTCTGACGAAAACTGTTGCGAGACATGACCCAGGAGACCATTCTCTCAACCACCACCAGGAGAAAATCAAGGTGTATCCTCGGGATAGCCCTTCAACCAGCCATTACTTCAGGTAGCACGCCCTTTGAGCATTACTCCTGGGACCTGGTTCCAACCAATCAGCTCCAGCACTTGGCCATACTCTCCCAGATGAGTTGTTCTTCTTACAGCCAGTTAGGAGAACTCCCTCATTTCAAAGATCTCTGTATGCTGGTGTGCTTATATTTTGCCTTCTCAGCTTAGTATATAAGTTTCTTCATTTTAGTAGGTAACTTACAAAGCAGCTGTCCAAAGTTCATTTATTATTCTGCTGCTTCAGTACCATTGAGAGGAGGTGAATGGCACCAGGGGTGCACGCAAGGAATATTTATACCTGAAAAAGGCATAACAAAGAAGGGGATCCATTTTAATCAGGGTGCTCTCTTATTGATTGCTGGTCTGGCTGACTGATGCATGCACTGATTGGTTGGCGCAGGGAGCTGTGGTCATGGCTCGAGGAGGAGGGCAGCTGTATCATTGTCTCAAGCACACACCTCATTGAATTCCTCTTGGTGGTTAGCAGGAGGAGAGTTTCCAGGGTAACATTTAGCGCAGGTTTCCACTGTAGAATGGCGAGGGCCTCCTTACAGCAGAAATGGCAGTGGTCAATGTCGCTGTATATGACTCGGGTATTCTTTGTGATCTGTTGGTGTTAGGGGTGCCATGCTCCCTCATGCAGTGTTGGTACACTGCCCCTTCATGCAGATGGATGTAAGAATGGTGGTATCCATTGCTGGGGCACAGTATTTTGTAGACGAGAATGGATGCCACCATTCCTACACTGGTATGACAACGACTTGCCTTTCTAAGCGGATGCCATCCATCTGCATTTAAGGGTGGTGTGCCAGCACTGCATGAGGGAATACAGCATCCCCCCCCTCAAAAGCCAACAGATCATATGGAATACCATAAAGAATGCTGAAAGAGGAGCCAGTCACAAACAGCTGTTGATAGGTAGTTTCATTTATGATATTATCATTTTTTTATTTTTAGATATATACAAAAGAGAGGATAAAATTAACAGATTCTTGAGAAAAATAAAAAATTATATCATAAATGACTGGCTCCTCTTTCAGCATTCTTTATGGTTTACCGAAAATTCACAAGCCTGACCTACCTCTAAGACCAATCATGGTTGCTTACAATAGTCCATCTTTTAACATCTCAAAATTTCTGGCAGGACTTTTATCTGAATTTTGTACCGGTGAATTTTCTTTAAAAAATGGATATGAATTTCAACAATTAATTTCTAGACAGGATGAGATTATTTTATGGCTAGTTTTGATGTGGAATCTCTTTTCACAAATGTTCCACTCAATGAAACCGTTAGCATTATTTGAAAAAAAAAAAAATTTCCAATGGTGATACTATTTTTTATGGTTTTAATCGGGTTACTTTTAAACAATTACTTGATCTTGCTGTGCAAGATTCTATGTTCATTTTTAACAATCGGCTCTATTCGCAGGTCGATGAAGTCGCCATGGGGTCTTCTTTAGGCCCTATCTTTGCTAACTTTTTTATGTCAGACTTGGAGTCGAAGT